>NW_020897762.1:2835816-2903902 GCF_003984885.1 Neopelma chrysocephalum
GGAATGCAGGAGCGTGTGTTTGAGGCAGACAGACAACACTGGGGGAGATTCTGCTGAAGAAGTATGTCTTCCTAAGGAGGAATTAGGCATTGATTTAAGAAGAAATGTTGGAACTAGGTTTTATCTTTACCATGTTATTTCAGGCAAGATCAGACCCTAAAGCTGCAGAGCAAAAGATGTATTACAGTGAGGTCACTTCTAGAAAAGAGCTGTGGGAATCAAGGGACCCCTAGAACCCGGTTTTGTTGTATAAGAGAGCTGCCAGAACAGAAATCCAGAAGCATCCCATGAGGAAAGCACAGAGTGTGCAGGACCCCTGCATTCTTTTCAGCCATGTCCTCTATGGGGCAAAACATCTGAGGACAGCAGGTGGTAAAATTATGCAGTAAATCACATATCTTTTAATAGAACAAATGCCTCGAATCATGCTCTTACGCCCCTCTTCCATTGGCATTTATGTTGCTGTGACTCTTCAGTGATCAGTCCAGAACCTTTTCCTTGGCTGCTGAAATATTGGCAGCAGACTTTTGTATGGTGCTATGATTTTTGGCTTTGCCAAAGCTTGTATCTCTAGTTCATAGGGTGCCTTGTGGCATACAGCTTTTGGAAAAGCAGTTGGATAGTAGATGGATTGTGATATGGCCCATATGTGTTGGACAGGCCTGAACATGCCTTTTCTTTTTCCTTTTTCTTTTAACCAAATATCAGACTTCTGTCTGACTTAGAGGACATGACAGGGAAACACTGGGAACTCTTTGAGAGCTCTTTGTCCCCAGTAACATGTCTTTGAAAAATCAGGATAGCTTGGTTTGATCTCTCTTCAGTCAGGGACATCACCTGTTGCTGTGGAAAGCTGCTGTGTAGCTGTACAGAACCTCATGTAAATATTCCCAGTGGTGGTGATGTCACTAAAGTTTGAGCCTATGGCTTTTAGCATGTTCTTGCTCACTGTCCAAGGTGGTACTGGAAGTGGTTTTGGTTGGGTGGCTGAGCTGACTCCAGGCCTGCCTTCCCAGTAAGTGAGTCTGCTCCAGTCTGTGGATAACTGCTGTCAGTTTGCTGCACTACACTTTTTTTCTCTTGCATGCATTTGTAGTGATACGGGAACATCTCTTCTTGTTGCTGTCCCTGCAGGAAAGTCTATAAAGGCTGCTCAGGTGTGCAGGACAGTAGAAGAGAATATGTGGTAGTGAGCAGAATAGGCTCAGCCAGGGGTGGGTTGAGTTTGAGGAGCAGAGAGCTAGACTAAAAAAAATAAAGCAACAAAGTTTGAACAAAGAAAAATGAGATGTGAGGAGAAGACAGCATACAATAGGATGGCTTTTCTAAACTATACAATATAAAAATGTAATGGCTCTGTCGTCATAGAAGCTTCTCAAATGCTTACAAAGAATCTGGTCTGTGCCTCAACTGGTACGCTAATAAATGCCTTTGATGACAAATGACATAGACATTTGTGATTTCAGAAGTGTGTTCCTCTGAAGTCAGCAAGGTTGAAGGAGTAGGCAGTGTCTTTTTTTCCACCTTTTCTTGCCAAACTCTGTCAAAGAATAGTCTTGTCTATGTTGCAAGCAGGAACATAGAAATGGCTGTAGCAGATTGGGACTGAGCTGCACATCAGTGTTCCTTGTTGTAGAGTATTCAATGTCAAATGCTTCAGAACAGGCTTTTTATATTTTGCCTGTGTATAAAGTTTCTTCAAAACATGAGCTGGTTAGTTGGACTGGATCCCTAGGCTTAGCTGTTAGATCCTTTAAAATTTCATCTCATGACTGTGAGAACTATCCCGCCTATCCTGAACTGTGAGCACCTTGATTATCTGTAGACTTGGTTTGTTTTGTGGATGTTTCTATACTTAGCTGTGTATTTATCATCCCTGAATGTCAGACTACATAGCTGGGTGCACGTACACTGTTATTTTCTTAGTAGCTTTCTGCAGTTTGTTAATTGGCTGTTCTTTCATGTATTTTTATTTTTTTTTGATAGCATGTTTGGTGAACATTTTGGTATGTGTTATCCTTCCAAGAGCTCTCAGCACTTCTTGTCTCTTCCCTTTTCAGATGGCAAGTTTGGTGCCTACATGCAGGTACACATCCAGAACGATGGTCCTGTAACAATAGAACTGGAGTCCCCAGCTGCCACTGTTGACCCTAAACAGGTAAGTGACCCAGAAGGTGTGTCTGGAAAGAATGATGTATATCCTCTGCAGATTTGTAGCATTCTTGTTATGAAGCAGTATAGCTTTCCTTAGGCAAAAGGACCTCGTCCTTCCTGTGCAGCCTCTGGAAAGTAAATAATTCATTGTTTTCTTCAGTTCCCTGGCCTGTTGATAGCTGCCTAATGTCCTGGTAAAGGTTGTGCATGTGTAATGCAAAAAAACTTTTTACAATTTATTCCTCATCATCATTAAAGCTGCTGTTTAATCATGACCCATTAATGATGTTTTTAATGTGTCTGGACAACCACCCCTGCCTGCTTTTAGTGAAGTTTGTTGCCATGTAGGAGTTTGTGTATGTGGGTGACTGGATGGAACTGGAGACATGCCTTGCCTCTTTGTCAGAAAAAAGGGAACAGCAATTTAAGTCCCAAATTTAAGTCTGGAGTGGAGAGGAGAGTTAGCTCTTCTTAAGAACAGCACAAGTTATGCTGCAAACCAAATGCAGTAATGAGGTTTTCTCATCTTCTAAACACAACAGTGACTTTTCCAGCCTGAAAGAGAAGGGGGAGGGCTTGTTATTACCAACTGTGCCTCAGCAAGGCCACACCAATCTTATTTGTATAACACTTCACTTAACCTTGTTAAAATTGTTACTGCAGTTTATAAGAAGGGCACGAGGGAAGAACTAGGAAACTACAAACCTGTTCATCTAACCTCAGTACCTGGAAAAATTATGGAGAAGATCATACTGGGTGCTGTTGAAAGGCATTTAAAGAACAATGCAGTCACCAGGCACAGTCAACATGGATTCAAAAGGGAAAGTCCTGTCCAAATGATTTGATACCCTTCTACAATAAGGTCACCTGCATAGTGGATGAAGGGTAGGTGGTGGATTTAGTTTTTCTGGGTTTTGGTAAGGCTTTTGATACTGTCTCTCACAGCATTCTTCTCAACAAGTCCTCCAACTGTGAAATAAGCAGATACACAGTGAAGAACTGGCTGAAGGGCAGGGCTCAAAGGGTTGTAGTCAGTGGGGCTACCTCTGGCTGACTATCAGTCACTGGCGGTGTTCCTCAGGGTTTAATTATAGTACCCCTTCTGTTCAATATATTTATCAGTCTGGATGCAGGAGCTGAATGCACCGTTAGCAGATTTGCTGATGATACCAGACTGGGAAGTGCTCTTGACTCTCTTGTAGGACAAGAGGCCTTGCAGAAGGATCTAAATAGTTTGGAGCGTTGGGCAGTCATCAGTGGCATGACATTTAGCTGGGCCAAATGCTGGATTCTGCAGCTGAGACAGAACAGTGCTGGACAAAAATATAAACTGGGAGAGGGGTGGCTGGAGAGCAGCTCTCCAAAAAGGATCTGGTGTGGGGGGCTGGCCAGTAGCAGGCTCAGTAGGAGTCAGCAGTGTGTGCCTGAGCAGCCAAGAGGGCAAACCCCATCCTGGGGTGTATCAAATTTAAACAGCCAGTCTAAGGAGGTGATTAGCTGTAATTAGTATTGGTGCAGACTCACCTTGAGCATTGTGTGCAGTTCTGGGCCCCACGATTCAATAAGGTTGTTCAGGTACTTTAATAAATCCAGAGGAAGGCAACAAAGCTGGTGAAAGGGCTGCAAGAAATGTCCTGCATGGAGTAGCAAAGAACTCTACGTTTGTCTGGAGAAAAGGAGGCTGAGGGTTGACCTCATTGCTCACTACAGCTTCCTCAGGAGCGAGACTGTAAAGTAGTAGTTCTTCTGTTTCTGATCTTTCTTTCTGTACCCTCACAGTTTTAGCACAAGTTCTCAGGCCAAGCTGTGCATAATTAGCAGCAGTAGCTCTGTTTTTGGAGTGAGAACTACTTGTAGGTTCAGGCACTGACATTCCCACTTGGAGGAATTGAGCTGCTGCCTGATTTGCCTGGGAAATAGTCTGCAGAAAGCTGAGTTGGCAGAGAAACAGAGTGCTTTGATGTCCCCTTTGAACTGTCCATTAACCATCAAGAGAGTTATGGCCCTGTGTTTTCAGGTGCCATGTTTATGACTTGTTAAGGTTGAGGTTTAGTTGTGGTACTTGTGGTGGTATCAACCCTCTGATTTTGCCACTACAACTCTTTGTGGAATAGGAAAGGACATGGGAGAGCTTTTACGGTGGCAGAGACACTGATAAAGGAATCCAGCCTTGTGCGCTTTGGATGCACCAAAAGTTTGATCTACACCACGTTTCAAAGAACCCTGTTACTTGAAAACCGGCAGCACTTTTAACTGTTACTGGGTATCTTTTCTAGCTCATACTGGGACCTTAACACACAGTCAGAGGCACTCGTGTTTCTGATGCTCTGAGGCTTCCTTTCCTGATGCTGTTTTACATGTGTACCATTGACTTACCCATCATACAAGATGTGATGAGGAAGAGCCAGTTTAAATTGTCATTCTCTTTCCTCTTCCCTGCCTGTGGCATTTTGTTGTTGTTGTTATGTAGTCTGTTGATTTCCTTGTAGCATGGGAACTAAGTCTTAGGGATGGTGTGGGTTTTATGTTCTTGCTTTTTGCTTTAGCCAGAAGAGATGATTGAACCATCCTGCAGTGTTTAATGTGATGTTAGCCAAAAGAAATTAGACAAATAATTGCTGATGAATAGCTCTTTTATGTTATTGGATGTGGCAGTGAAATACCTCTTTTTGTCTTAGAGATTGTCTGTGTTTGTAATTGGCAATCTGAAATTTATAATTCCTTTGCAATGTAATTAATAAAATTAATAAAAATAATTAATTCAATATATATTATTTATTCCTTGTGCTAGAGGGATATAAATAAATCACAGGATTAATAAAAAATTTAAAAATAAATGTGTCTTCCTTGTACAATAAATATATATATGTATATATATAAAACATATATGAGATGTGTGTATCTATATATACACAAATAAGAAAGAGAGTCTCACAGCTGTTTGTGAAACCCTAGTAAACAGGGGAAGCAACTAGAGTTTAGTTTGTTGTGAATTGCTTAGTTTTGTTGTGGTCTGATTTAGTAGTAAGCAAATTATTTGAAAGTATGAAGTAAATCAGAAGAATCTTACACCAGTAGACACTAGTGATTGCTGAGCCTTTACTGAAGATCTGTGATTTTTTTTTTTAAATTTTGGATGTGTGAATGGAAAAGTAAAAAAGTAAAAAATTGCTGGCATTTAATTGAGCTCTTAAAATGCCTTTTTTGGTAAGTCAGATGTACAAGAAGTTTTGCTTGGAAGTCAAAACAAATCCAGGGATTAGAAACTGGATAAGAAATGTGAAAACAAAAAGGTATAAAAGGGAAGAAGGTCAATATGCAATGATTCTGTACTGAGTTCAGTTACAGTGACTACATTTCTTACACAGTCTTGGAGAATGAGGGGAGATCAGATATTTCTCTTCACTGTTGGCTGTGATGCAGAAAACAAAAGGATTTTCCCTAATGTTCTAGTACGAATCACAAGCATTGTAGTTTCTGGCCTTAACTGGGGAAGCAGTTTTGGGTAATTCTTTTTGGACTTGCATACATAATTATGCATCCATTTGCATAATTACAGAGGTAAATGTAATTATCCAAGGGCTAAGAGTGTAGCAAATTTCTGTGCTGTCTTGATGAAGTTTATTGGGATTATTGCTGAGATTAGTTTAGTTGTGCCCAGAATGCTTTGTAAGTCTGTATCATGTTTTGGGGGAGACTAGGGAGATGTACTTTGTATTTGTTTGTAAGAATTTGTGGCTAATAGAAGTAGCCAGACAAAAATGGAGCAACATGGGGTTTTACAGGGTGCCTGGGGAGGTGACATGGTGACAACTCAGAAAAAAAGCCCTTTGAACTTTGAAAGCATTATGAATAATTGTGGAATTCTGGCTGGAATTGGCATAGCAGTTTCAGTGTTTAATGCATATATTCTGATAAGATGCTGAACTGATATCTGTGGGACCATTTGTTCCATTACAGTCCAGAAAGAAATAAACTACATAATATTTTGTACCATATTTTGGAACTAGACACGGTAGTGGAAGGGATAAGGAGAATGAAAGCATTGTAACAGATCTTTGTTATTGATAGCAGATAGCAGATATTTGTTATACTGCCTGTATCAGTACAGTAAAGCAGTGTACTCACACTTGGTTGATATGAGGGGTAAATAATTGTGTAATGCCCCTTGGAAATGTTAGTGTTTTAAACAAAAGGAACTTCTGAAGACTGACATTTAAGTAACTTACATTTTTAAATGTCAGGAAGACATGAATTCCACATAAATATTCTATCATTGTGACTTAAAAAATGTCACATAACAGCGTAGTCTTGTTGGTGGAAGAGTAGCATTCATGTTGTCAATGAGTGTGTTGTCAGATAATGAGTTAAAAAGAAAATCAGTAGATTATAGAAATTCACACAGATAAATTGTGCAAAGTGTGGTGATTTAAGTAGCTGTCAGTATGTAGCATCCCCAAAATTTACTGCGACCTGCTTCTCTGAAAAATCAGAAAGAGATGAAGTGACAGCTGTGGGCAACTTAGCTTGACTCCTAGTAGTATTTGAAAGCATTTCTACTGAGAGGTGGCAAGGCAGAGTTAGCTGAGAGTTTTGTCTTTGTTTTTGATTTCACATGGTTATTGTATATCCTTAGGTGATACTAAAGCTCACATGGATCTTTCTCTGGATAAATAATAAAATAAATTTATTCTTATGTGCTGGATGGCTGACCTTGGGACACATCTGTTGTCAGCATCTTTGAAACTACAAAACCACCACTTAAAGCTCAAAACAGAAGTTTGGTGGAATCCAGCTCTCTCTTGTGGTCCTTGTGTTTTACTGTTTTCCATGTTTACAGATTGTGTTGGACAAAGAAGGAACCCTGGAAAACTGAGGGTAGTTCTTTGAATATGTGCACTTCTCTTTTATGCTCTGGGATGATTGTGTTAGTGTGTGGTGATAATTCACTGTCTTCTCTAAATTTCTGAAAATCCTAGTCTTCAGCTTTTTTTTTCTTTCCCTGTTTTGTTGATATATGTATTGGTGATGTGAATCCCAGTTGCAAGTTTTATACAAATGCTCGCATTTATGATTTTTTAGAAATAGACATCTGGAATGGTTTTGTTGCATGAAGTGTTTTCTCCTTGCTTTGTGAATAGCTGACAAAACTTGAAAAACAGCAACAAAGAAAAGAGAAGACCAGAACTAAGGTGCCCTCTGAGTCAAGTAGAGAAAGAAATGCCCCCCGAAACAAGGATGACCCCAGCGCCAGCAGTGGAGCAGAAGGAGATGTGTCTTCGGAAAGAGAGCCTTAGCTCATCCAAAGCAGGCCTCAGGTTTGGCTTTTCCTCTCCTCTGTAAAGCTGTGGCCTCCTGCTTGGCAGTCTCTAAACCTGTGTATCTTACTGAAGCAGCACATGTAGAGAGCTGCATTAGAAGTGCTGAAAGGTGAAATTCTGATAATCTTGCTGGTGGGTAACCTCTGCTTCTATCTGCAGTCACACACCAAAATGTAGGAGCAGGTGAAAATCTCTTCCCAGCTGTGTGATTGGCTGGAGGTGTGTCTGTGAGTCTGGCCCAGCCATGATTGTTTCCAGGTTGACTCAGGAAATTTAAGGGTTCGATCTTATAATACACCAGTGACATAACTCAGAATCCTGCTTTGTATTCTTCAGAGTGGAGATACACAGTTGTATTTCTCTCTTCACCTAGCAGGCAGGTCACTCTGGAACAGCCCCCACCATTTGTAGTGCCCAAATAACACATGGTCCCCGGCAGTGGAAGTGCAAAACAGCTCAGAAGTTGGAGACAGGCCAGAACTGCAACTTCCTGTCATGGTTCCTACCCATCCCTCCTGGGTTTGTTCTTTCCCAGGATGACTTGGTAACAGGCTATTTCATATACCTTCACCATCTAATAAGGACATGAGGCCAGGCATTGGGAGCCAGACTTGCTGCTGGAGTTTGGCAGCAGGAGATCATCTCTCCCTTCAGGCACTTGACCTGCAGGACACACCTGGACATGAGTGAATGGAATTAGACTGAATATAGACGCAATTCCTTTGCCGTGGATTATCTGCCTATGTAGATATATATTTATCATACTCTTCCTGTCAGTTTTAAGTCTTCAGGACGCAGCTTTCATTACCTTCCTTTCCCTGCCCCTGAAAAGCTACACTGCTGATTTTGACTTTTCAAACATGTCTAAGCTCTCAAGAAAATATTATTAACCTCATCTACACACTGTAGCCCTGAGCCAGCTGTGCAGTTTAATTACTAACAGCTTTGCAAAGTCGAGGTTTAACCTTTCTCTCATTTTCCTGTCCCTAGAGTTCAGTCTGGCTGACACTATTCACCATCACACATTGCTCCCAAAGTTACTTTATTTTCTTTCTTTTTTTTCTTTTTTTTTTTAATCTATTAATTTCCCTGGGGGTCAGACATTGGGGGATTATTTCTGTTCTACAGAAGTGGTACTAATACAAATCAATTTGCTTAAGGCATTGAATAGATTTCTGGAAATTTGTTTTAGATTTACCTTGCAAAGGGATCAAAGAAATTCTCAAGTCCTGGCCTCGTGAAGAGCAGCTTCAAGATTGGTGTGAAATGGCTCTATTTTTAATTGAGTTGCAGTCAGAAGTGGATTGTCATATGGTGCAACAGCTGGGATCACATGAGTTCAGCTCTCTGTGTTTGTTAGATCTTCTTCTTTTGATCCAGGAGATGAGCAGGCACATTGGGAAGAAAAATGTGCTCTTAGAAAATAAAGTGATGATGTACTATTATTTCTCAGCAACTGTTGGCCTTGCTGCTGTCCTACAGGGATACAAGTTTTCTCCCCACTGTTTCTGGGTTGTGTGTTGAAATAAGAACATTTTAGAGAGCACAAGTTTGTAGACCTTCTAGAGTGTTTTGGTCAGTCCAATCTTTCCAATAACATTTGAATTTCTAAGGAGCTGACCGTTTCTAAAATGTGATAAACAAATAACTTAGCATTAATTTTCATGCTGTGACAATAAGTAAAGATACTTTTCTCTTTGGGATTTGAGGGAATCCTACTGTATTGCTACTCTAGCTATAGTAATGTTCCTGTTTGTTTGCCTTCCACAGTTTCTTATACAAAAGCTACAGTGGATTCTTGAAGAAAAACACAATATTCGCCTCAGCAACACTCTTCAACGACTTTGGAAAAGGATGGAAAATGGGAAAACAGAACTAAGACATTAGAAACCTATCATTCTGTATTGAAACAACCAAAGCAGTGCTATCAGAGTTAGTTGTTAATGTGTAGTATCAGTAGTGAAAAGGACTTTAACATTTTTGTGTATGTGTTTTCACATGACTGCTGAATAAAGGGTGACTGTAGGCAGATTGTAGCAGAACATTCACTATCAGTACATAAGCTCCATTTAAAAAAATAAATCAGGGGTTTTCCTTAAACTTGCACTTGAATTCTGAAAATTCTCCAAGGCTTGTATATTGATTCTCATCCTACCGTGTCATGTGCTACCTGTATCCCTGTCAGCGTGTAGATCTGTGTATATTTGGGTCAGTTGTGAGCTGCTGCATAACTCCAAGGTGGGCAGTCGGGTCTTTCTGCATGGATTAAGTTATTACAAGGAAAGATCAGCCGCTAGTAGTTTTATCATGTGGAACACACGTGTCCTGTAAACTTTTTTAAAACCAGAAAAGACTTTATTAAACAAATGATGCTAGCTGAGCGCCTGTTGGTGTTTGTGTACTGCGTTCCCTGAGATACAGCTGTGTGTAACAGAGTGGGGGACACAGAGCTGAAGTTACAGGCCAAGAAACATCTACTCTTCCAACTCATCCACCTCTCCTGTGGAAGCTTGGAAGTCAGGTTGCTGACCTGAAATCTTTACTGTTTTCTAACACATCTAAGTCATTTAGTTACGTTGTGGTGTCTGTCAAAATGGCACACAGCTGCTTGACATGCACTGTGTCCTGTGAAGACTTCTGTCAGATCCATCAGAGGCAGAACAGCATTTGGAAGCTGCCAGCTTCCAACAGCAAGAGCTGAGAAGCAGCTGCAAAACTGCTCTGCTGTGGGTGTTAAAGCCAAGGAAGCTTCAGGGGAAATGAAGGATTGCAGGTTGTTGCACCTTTGACTTCTCTCAGAGATGGTGGTGCCTTTTATAATGGCTGTTCTCCAGGCCTGCCTTGCCCGTACGGTCTTCCCTTGCCATCTGCCGTGACCCCCGTGAGAGCCAGGATGCTCACTGCACGGCTCTCTGCCTGACTGTAGGGATAACTCACTGATGAGAGTTGTTGTTAATCCAAATGCACATCACAGTTACAGTGCTGCACACTGTGCAGCCACTGGGAGGGGATGGTTTAAACTTTCCTCTTGTAGGCTGCTTGTGCTGTAAAGTATCAGTCGACCCAAGATAGGAGAGTTTGAGAACTGCAGCCTGACAGGGCTTTTTAAAATCAAGCTTAAGTAAAGATTTAGCAAGCTACACACCTGGTGTTTAAACAAGAATGGTGAGTAGGCAGGATAGGTTGAAGTGTTACACTTAGTCTTGCCTTTAAGAATTACATAATTTCTCATCATAATATGCAATTTAGTTTTCCTGTGGTCACAGCCTTGTCACAAGCAAGGCTCTTTCACCTCTGAATATATATACCTGTTGTGTCTTCTCCCTTCAGAATCTTCCTCACTTGGGGCTACAGCCTAATGGACTGTTGTCAAATCAGTGCTTATTTGGCTGCAAAATGCAAATTCGGGCAGGAAGATGGTGAGTGCCTGCCTCTCAGGTTTGTTGGGGCTGTGGACCAACCCTCACTCCTGCCTCAGCTTAAGTGTCCTGCTTGCTCCAGCACCTTTGAAATCTTGACTTCTGGTTTGCAACTTGTCCTTAAGAAGATAAGGGTGTGAAGGAAACCCCGTCTTGGCACTCTGAAAGGTAAGTTGGTAGAAGCTAAACTACAAAGAATGATTAAGAGCGAAAAGAAGTGTCGTAAATATGTCTCAGGGGAGGCAACAGGTGATGCTCTAGCTGTGTTTAAGGGGAGACAAATGGCAAAGAAGGGGCTATTGGGCTAAGATGGTAGGGAGCTGGTGCTTGGCTCCCTGCTCAGCTGTGCTTTCTCTGCATGACCAACTACATGGTCTTTCTGAGTCTCCTCTAAGCAGTAACCTTCTCCTGCCTTATGTGGGAGGCATGAGGATAAACTCACCATAAACTGGGATGTGATCACGGTCTGAGGTGATGGAGGGCCAGGAAATGGAGATCATCTAGGAAAGCTGTACATTTGGGACCGATGCTTCCTGTTGTCCTGTGCTCAGTGTATTTTTATGCACCATGATTAGTTTCAGGACTCAAAAAAATACCAACCAGCTTTGTTAAAAGTACTGTTTATTTTAACAAAAGCTACTGGCCTATTCTACTTGCAGAAAAACTTGGTAAAGGCCACTTTTACAAGTGCAGTTACATGGCTTTGAAACTCAATATCTATCCCATGGATTTTTCTGCTTGTAGTGAGCTGCAGGCAAAAACCAGGAGACATGAATTCCTGTCTCTGTTCCTCAACCTGATATTTTTTTAGGAAAAGAATATTTTCTCAACAAAGACTCCCCAAAGAAGCCCCTCTGGTAAGCAGAAGTTATGCTAAGACTTCTTTGAAAATGTACTGCTAATTTTCATTGACTGCTATAACTAGAAAATACAATAATTATAACACCAAAAACCTGTTTTGCAGGTGTTTTCAAACATCTCCATTCAGATACTGAATCTATTGGCTATGTTATTTTGAAAAATGGGATTTTAAGAATGGAAGAGTCAGAGTAAGTGATGTTTCTACAAAGCTGTTTGGAAAAATGATTGGACTATTTTAATTTGGGGTGCAAATACAATGAATCAAAGGCAAAATATCATGACCATTGATGTAAGTACCCAATGGATAAGTTCACAGTTTCCAATTGTAGAAACTAGTATGGACAATTAATTAAAACTGATATGATATACAGAAATGCTCATTCCTGGAGAATCCTTGTTTGAATGTGTTGGCAGTAGCTCCCTCTCTCTGCTCTGATCTGGTGCTCCGTGATGATGGGTTTCAGTCTCAAAATAATTTGCTGCACTTTTCTAAAATACACTTTTCTAAAATACATTCTTCCACAGAACGAGGGGAGTTTCAGGTTCATTGCAAGCCACGTTTCAATAGCCAGCCAAAAATGAAGTCACTTGTGGGTTTATGGGCTTGCAGTTAGAGCTGATCTGCAGTCCTTTCCCTGATGACAGTGCTATTGATGGACCTGAGAGAGCTGGAGTCTGTGGAACAGGAAGGGGAGGAGAATTACCTCTTCATGATCCAATACAGTAAAACACAGGGCTCTTAGAAAGGGGGAAACCTGCTCTGCCAGCAGCCTGGCTGTTCTATTTGCTGACCAGTACCCTCGCTCTGACTAATGGAGTTTCTGCTTTTCAGTACTTGCCCAGCAAAGGGCAGCCAGACCTCCCCGAGCAGGTTTTCAGGTTGGTTGTTTTTTTTTAGTGCAAAGTGTCTGCTCTTCCCTGGCTGCCAGTCCATCCTGAGCAGTTCCACAATGTTCTTAGAAATGCCCCTGTTCAGTCGATTTTGCATCTGATTGGTTAAGAAATGCTTATCTGTCAGCTCAGCTGCACGTAACTATGGACTCTGCAGACAAGAAAGATTTGGAGATAATTTAAAGAGAGCTTCTTAAGCTTTTTCATGTTCTCATGGTTCTCAGTGCATGTTCACCAGTTCTCAGTGAAAACGAGATGGCAGAGCTCTGGCAGGAATCAGAACAGATGGTGTGAAAATATAAACTAGTTGTCTGAAATCCTGAGGTTGGTCACCTTTCCATATTCCGGAGTACCCGTTCCTTTCCATACCAACTTCAGTTTTATTGTAAGTACTTCCATTTCCAATGTCACAAGAAGAGAGCACCCTGGCTCCTCCCCAGTCCACGCTTTGCTAGGCTAAATAAACCATTTCCCAATCCTATGAAAACTAGCCTCCTGTTCACCCTGGCATAGATGGCTCAAAGCTGAACTCTCAAAGGCACGAGAAGCCAGGCTGAAGCTTGAGGGCTTGATGACAATGGTCCTAGAGAATGAATCATGGAAATGCTGAGCTCCGGCTGACATTGGATTTCCACACTCAGCATGGAAGAGCTGAGTACAAATCCAACTAAAAAAACCCCATAACTGTTTCCCTTGTAACTACACCACATGATGTATTAGCGTAGGACATTTTAGAAAGCCACAGATGTAAATGGGACTGAGGTCAGAGCAGCACAGCCTCAGTGGGTAAGAGATACCAGGCGCTGGAGACAGCCCACGGCATAGTGGGGTCTGAATATCTCTGCTTGCACTGGCTGGGACAGACGTTGAGGGCAGGACATCTCCACAGCCTCTGAGAGCAGGGTGTGCTGCTGGACACCTGAATTTTGGTGTGGACTCGATATTATTCGTGCCTGTGCACCTCTATTAGCTCACATTCCTGTTGATGCTCTGGACTTGTGGTACCCATTGCAAGGACCTTTGCCAGCCTCGTTCATGATAAGGTCTCTTGCTCTTCCTCAAAATCTTACTGGTTATATCACGTGCTGCTCAAACGAATCACTCGGTGTTTCAACAGAGATGAGATGCAATTTCAGCACAGTGGGGACAGCATTGATAGAGTAAGTGTGTCAGTGAAAATGTGATTTTGAGAGGAGGAGGCAGTGGATCCCTGAGCAAAACTCTTGGGTGCCATGAGCAAGTCAGTGGTGCTTGCTCTGTTCCCCAGCCTGTCCCTGCACTGGGTTTTTGGGGGAAGAAATCAGGAAAGCAAAATGCCTTTGCCAGGGCGTTCTCTCAAGCTGGCTTCTCACAGTTCTGTTAAGGCTTTTGATCTCTGTTCTGTGTATGCTTCGTGTGTGTTATCATTTACCTACTAATCTTTGTTAAAGGAGTACTTGGTAATGACAATTAACACCAAGTACTTAGAGAGACCAGGATGGACCAGGGAACAGTTCTGGGGTTGCATTGCTAAGCGATTTTAAGAAAGGAAGAAGTGTGTGGTCAGGTTTTCCAGGCTGCAGCACATCTCTGTGCTGGACACTCATCACTACAAGTCAGGGGGTGCTGGCTGTGTGAGCAGGTGTGCTGGGGCTCTGGAAGTGACGTGGATGGATGGTCAGAGCCATCTTTACACAAAGAACATATCTTGGTGGATTTGCTTGTAACAAAGTCCTGAGGAAGAATCAGGATGTCACAGGAGGCCCTGTCAAGAAATGTGGTAATGAAAAATTAGTGCACACATAGAGAAAGTAAATGTGAGAATGGTGTTTGAAACAAGCTTTGTGAATTATGTTAGAGCTGCTCATAAACCCTTACACTGCTGGAGTCTCAGTGAGACTGCTGAATTGCGAGTGTCTGTTTTGTGGCCTGGAATGTGTTGTTAAGAAGCACACAAAAATACACTGTAAATATTCTTTTAAAATATGTATTGAATAAGTGGACTTTAGTGTTACTGAAGGCACTTGTGCACCCCATAAATATATTTTCAAAATATTTAAATATTTTATTTTTCCATGCTAATTTTTTTCAGAGAGATCCTCTGATTTAATAAATACTTTAATACTTGCAGTCAGCAGTATCTAAATATGTTTTTGTTCTTCATGCATTTAACATTATACCCTCAATATTTTAGAGTTGCTCCTTTTATTTCCTTGACAGAAAATTATTATGGATTTCATGAATATATTGTAACACTGGTGTATGGGCAATGTGGCTCAGTCATGATGCAAGGAGAGGAGATTTACTCCTTGTGTAAGAGAGTACTTTGCTATCCATAAAAAAGTGTTTTTTCCTCATGTTTAGGTTATCTGGGGGATGTTAACCAGGACCAGCTGAGGTATCGTGGCAAAATTTTTTCCTATTAAAAACTGAGATTCATTTTATATGAATAGTTGAAAAGCTTATGGCTCTACGGAGTGAATATATGTCTTTTTACTAATCTTTTTGCACTAATACAACTGTATGCAGAAGATTGGAGTACTTGAGGGTGAACAGTTCATACGGTAGATGTCAAGGCTGAACTTGTAAAAGACTTCCATGGAATCTCTTCTAAAACTTTGAGTATATTGGCTTTGTAGTAATGGAAGCGGCAAATCTTGACTCAGAGAGGGTAAGGTATGATGTGGCCGGTGGAACAGGAACAGAGATGTTTAATGCTTTAAGACTCTTTCCCTTTGTGCCACCTGGTGTCAGCAAAACCTAAGAAACCAAAAACTGCTACAGTGGGTTAAGGCAGTTTTCATTGAAGTTTCCTTCCTTAAAGAAAAATTATCATTTTGGTGATAATTGACACTGTTGTTTCTTCAGAGTGTGTGTATTTGCTGTAAGTATTTCACTCTCCAGATAGCCTCTCTGTTCAAAAACTGTGCAATATGATTTTTTTTTTTTGGTGTATGAACCCAGTGCTCTGGATTACATTTGTGCAAACCCCTCAGTCTTGCAGAGAACCTGCCAGGGGAATGAGCAGCCGCTGGACTGGGGTGCCTGGTGCCCCTTGTCACTGCAGCTTACACAGCTGTGTGCTGGTACCAGCATTGTCTTTGCTGCCTTAATGGAAGCCTCAGGCTCTGGATTGTCTTTAGTTTAGAGCATCTGTCAAGCTTCACTGCTGTGATTTTGGCAGCACCAATATATGTATTGTGAGCTTAAAGGCAGGAGGTGGATTTTCCTGAGATAATTTCAATGCTTACGAATACCGTAAACGACTCCTTATGACTGACAAATATCTGCCTGCAAAAATAGCTGTGTGCCTTTTGAATGAAACCAGAGTATGATCATCCATGTGTACGAGTGCTCTTTTAGGGGAGGAGATTGCCTTTGTTTGTGCAGTTTTAATTAGGTTAGGAGTATGTCTTTCATTCCAGCTTGAGAATTTGTTTCTTTGAGATGCTCTGGCTTCTCTGAAGTCAGACACCATTTGTTATACAATGGATTTTTATTTTTATCTACAGGGAAATAAAAGGCTTGTGATAGCTGCAAATAAGTTTTCTCTAAATGCTTTTCTTTGTTTCTTTGGGGTTAGGAGGACACAAGATAGGAATGTAAAGAGCAAACACATTTGTTTTTTAATCCTAAAACACATTCACATTTTAAAAACTATCATTTCGGGATAATACTTCAAAAGGGCAGTCAGATGGAATATTTTTCTCAATGGAGAGTTGATTATTGTGTGCTTTGGGATGTTTTGTCATGGTCTCACAACGCTGAGGTTTGCTGTTCCTGAAGCAGGTACACAGAGCAATCAGCCGGGTAAGGACATTCGTGGGTGTGTTCCAGGAAGCAGAGCAGTGTGGGCAACAACCTTGTGATGCCCTGACCAGCCAAGGAACTCCCGACCAGTGTGGAGTTTCAAAGAAGTCAATAAATGTTTCTATAAAGTGAACCTGAACAAACCCCCCAAACCTGCTAGAACGGCTTATGATAGGCTAATTCATAGTGAGGACTTGATGAAAGGGGAGGGAGGCTGGAACAATGGGGCCAATGGGTTTAATATTTATTATGGATTAAAAAGAATAACAATGAAAAGTTTAAGTTTTAGGAAACTTATTGGAATATAGCCAGTGGGCTTCATATGTTCAGGTGTCCACTGCAACCATCAAGTTGTCTGCCTGCTGCAAAACTGCCTCTGCATTTCAGGTGGGAAGAGGGACATGAGAAACTCTTTTATGTTCAGTTAGTTTAACATAAGTATATTTTTAACACATCTAACTAAACTTTTTATGAATAGATTTCCATCTCCCCATCCCTGTTTTGGGAAAATCCACGCTGTTCTGCTGTAAAAACTGATTGGAAATATTCCTGATGGTGAGACAAGTTGTATTTTTTCCATTATGCTCCATTGGTGAAAGTATATTGAGCTTACCAGAATGTTCCTACAAATAATTACAGTGAAATAGAATGCATTATTGATTAAAATCCATAAAGAAAAATGATCTGAGTATTTAGGTTCAGACTGATGTCTCTATCTAAGAGCGCTGTTGACAGGTCCATGGTATCACATGCTGATAAGAAAACCATCTTGAAGAGCAGCACGGTGCATTCTTGCAAGAATAAAAATGGAACTGATTATGTTGAACATGGTTTAGGAGAAAGGTTTTCACATTAGCCCAGAAGTTTTGGCTACAACCTCCTAACTTCAACTTTGAAAATTGTTAGCTATTTTCTGCATTGATGTGGTTTCACTTATTGCTTCACCTGCTCCAGTTCTAGTACCTTTGAGGGTGAACAGGATCTCAGGCTGGGAGAATTGTTGCTTCTCTTGATGCAGGTACCACTGTTGGTTATCCTCCAATCTGAGGAGGCAGAAAAGGCAGAAAGATCTGGCATATCAATGAGAGGTCAGTCAACAATTTTTTTCTATTATTTCCTACTTAAAATACTTGTGCTTGGAAAGATAAGCTCAGAATACATTTAATCCCTGTTTTATGCCTAGTGCCTCATAGGAAGGTCCCAGATGCATTGCTTTTGAGCACATTTTATCTTGCTTTACAGCATCCCTTCTTTCCCCATGATCAAGCTGATCAGCTCCTGTTCCTCTCTCTATTGTAACCCCCCTCTGAAAAGTGAACCCACGCCCCTGGGGCTCCTGCATAAGTGCAATTTCTAGCACAACCTGCAAAGTGGGCTTTGTGATGGTTTTGGAAATATTTAGAAGGATGTAATAGTAAAATAAATGATGCTTAGAAGGACCTGGACCTATGTTCTCACCTACAAAAACACTGTTTACAAAAATACCAAACAGCCTTTTCTGTAACAAAGTGGAATATATGGCATATATTTCAGACCTTTAGGTTTTGCTGTAGGAGCTTCACAGTAAGGGAAGAGAGAGAGCCTGTAGGAGCAGTTTTACTTCTTCCTTCATTCCAAAATTGTCCCCTTGATGGATGCAATGCCCATTGAAGTCTGCAGCATCTCGTTTTACTTTATGATTGTTGTGGTTGTCACTCATTAACCCCCCAGCATGGTTCAGGCAGGCAGCCTGTTTTTGATTCCGCTTTGTGAGCCATGCTCTGGCAGCCTGTTTTCCCAGTTCAACAAGACAGATTGAAGGGAGAGATGCAAAATGACTGAAGAAACAATTGTGATTGTGCTTTTCTTACCAAAAAAAAAAAAAAAGGGGTTTTTGCATGTTGACTTTCCAAGTCGGTTGTGTGGGTCTTTAGGAGGCTGTGGTGGACACTGGCTACTAGACTGAGCTACTCATCAGGGCTGATTGGGCTGGACTCAGTATTGTGCTAGGATGATACAAGGCTTTGGGGTCAGTGCTTAGTCACCTTTGCTGATTGATGCCTCTTCAGGCATCTCAGCAAAGCTCAAATCAGACTTGAGGGCTCTTTTCATGTGATGAACAATAACCTTAATCTTTATTGGTCTCTCTGGGACGGACTTTGATATCTAGGATAGGTCTTATCAGATGACAATGATCCCTTGCATCAGCTGTGAGGTTTTGCCTTTTTAATCTCTCCTAGTAGGTTCATGAGAGCTTAAACGGCTGCAGGAGTGGGGAGACCTTGTCACTCTCTACAACTACCTGAAAGGAGGTTGTAGCAAGGTTTGGGTCAGCCTTTTCTTCCAGAAAACTAGCGACAGGACAAGAGGACATGGCCTCGAGCTGCACCATGGGATTTTCAGGCTGGACTTCAGGAAAAATTTGTTCATGGAAGGGGTTGTCAAGCATTGGAACAGGCTGCCCAGGGAGGTGGTGGAGTCACCATTCCTGGAAAGTGTTCAAGAAATGATTAGATGTGGCACTTAGTGCTTAGGTTTAGTTGGCGTGGTGATTGTAAGGGTTTCTCCTTCTTTCAGTGATTGCTTTTTGGGGACTTGACAATTTGCAGGTATTTTTAATATATTGGTTTGTATCTCAATTTGTATCAGTAAGCACATGGAGTCATGTTTTACACATCTTCTTTAATATAAGGGTAAATAAGGAATCTTTTCTAGTACTAATAGGACTGATTCTGTGCACACCACCTATGATGATTATTGCAGTGAGAATTTAGTGAAAAAAATCATTGAGTTGTGCACTTTAATTATCCTTTAATTGTATCTCCTTAATGAGAATTACTTCTTTTTTCCTGTTGTGCTTGAAGGTGCTGAAAATGGGCACACGGGCATTTCAAAGGATCCATTTCACTGGATCCAAGGTGGATCCAGTGTTAAGTGACACCATCCTCAGTGTGGAAGAAATTCTTTGCCCCACACTTTGTGTCAGGTGACCTGGGAGTCTGTCGCCTCATTTCCATGTCCTGCTGCATTCTGAGTGATAATTTGTATAGTTTTTGCATTGTTATCAGGTGAATTTATCCTGGCAGCTGTAAGGCAGTCTAAATGTTAATGGAGTTGAAGTGCATTAAAAGAGTGTATTGAGACCACATCAGAATAATTCTTTAAGTGTTATAAATATTGCATCTATTTATGAGTTCATTTGTTATGTTTGGGAAGTGAATCTTTGTTAAGAGATTTTTCTGAGAAAGGTTTTTGTTTAATATGTTTTTATAAGTGAGATATACGACCTATTTCCAGAACAGAAATACATTAGCTTAATTGTTTTAATAACCTGACTTGATTTCCATTTCTATTTATGGGGTAAATGAGCAAATGTGAAAATTTAAATTAAATTTGTCTAATTTTTTCCACCATTAGCTTTTCAGGTTATATTTAAAGTATTGAATATATTGTATTTTTCTGATTTCTGTTTTGAATGTGTGGGGCAAAAAAATAGGCTATGTCAGTTCTCCATTGTCTTTTAAGGAAAAAATATTTACTTTAAGGATACACTGAAAAAATAAAAGTAATCCTGGAGAAAGGAGCAACTCCAGAAATGTGAGGAAAACTTTGAATTACACGTTTGTTGCTGCTCAGCGTGCCAAGCTGGAGAATTTAAGAAAATTTCTATCCCATGGTAATGGTCAACATTTAGCTTGGGTTTTTAAACTTTCATTGATTTGACATCCAATACAGTTTTACAGGTTTAGTTCTACTTTTGGACATTGTAATGTCAAATTTCAATGTTTTCAATTTAATTTTAGTTGCAAGGAGGTATGTAAAACTGTTATCAAATTACTGAAACAAAAAGATTTAAATAATGGATATATTTTCCCTTAAGTAATAGCAAGAAATAGGAAACCAAACCTCTGAATAGACTAAAGACTAAAATTCATGGGTTTATTAGTCACTCTCAACAGCACTAGCAAAATGGTTTGATTCTGATGAAATTGTTTCTGTAATAGGATTTTGTTCAGTGAAGATAATCTCTCTCTGGTCCTAAAGTGACAGTAATAGTTTAATTCACATAGACTTATGTGAATATCTATATAAAACTTTATATACATACATATATATGTACACACACAAAACTTTAGTGCAATTATTCTTTATAGGGAGCTGGACTGATGCCTCCAGTCTCTCTTCTTTTGGATTAGGAGGAGAAAACCACATGTAATGCTTAAGTAGGATTGTAGATTGTAATAAGCAATGAATATGATTTATACTTCCACTTCTTACTTTTTTTTTAATTATTAGCATACAATATGCTGCTAATAATGTACAGCTATGTGAACCCAACAGTCTGTCATCTGAGCAAGATTATTGGTGTGTTCTCTATGTGGAGAAAGTGATTCTCCTCTGTATTATATTATTTTATTTATGCAGCTTTAATCGTGCAGCATAAATAACTAATTATAAAGGATTATAATTTATATTATAATTATAATTTTTTTCTGCACTGCATTTTTAGTATTTTAGGATAAAAAACAGGATGATCAATATGGTGTGTCTTCAGCAGACCATTGTGCTGGTCTGGAGAAGGTATACAGCCCCAAGTCTTCTTTACAGTGCTATTCTTTGAAGGTAAGTTAGTTCTTTACTATATAGAAAAGAGTTGCCACAAGTCACACAAGATGTCAGGAAGGTCAATTGCTCTGCTGGGATGTCACAGTAGTGACAGCTTAAAAATGAGCAACATACTAATGGTTCCCTTACTACTACGGACAAATTGCTAAACGGTGAGGTCATCCTGTGAAGTCACTAATCACCAGTTCTGGGAAATTTGTCGTTTATTTTGTGCTGTGTAACATCTATCAGCTCTTTTGTCAGGTGTAAGCATCCACTGCCAAGCCAAAGAAAAAGCCACTGCCCTACAGAATGGCATGGGATGGCTGTGCCAAGGGGAAGATCCAGACCTCCCAGACCCTGCTGTATTTATTGATGTGCCCAATCCCTAAGAAATAAGTAGCTTTTGCAGCAGAAAACCAAGAGTAGAAAACAATTCCCAGAGTAGGAAGACACTGCAGAGAAGCTTCTCCCAGGAATCCATGTGTTTTGCACATGGCTGGCAGCACTGAGGAACAAAGATATTTGATACAGACTAAATATGTTTAAAACTGCAAAATAATGAGGAGACACTTGATCTTAACTGTTAGCAAAAGGGGATTGTCAGCTGAGCAGTCATTGAATCTGTGTGTCAGACTGAGGACTCCTGTCAGGCTGATGAGGTCAGGATGCAGCAGATACTGAGAGCTGCTTTTTTTCCTTGAACTCCTCAAGAATGAAAGATGGGCTGGTAAAGTTTTCAGTACTGGAAACGTCTTTAAATCAAACACTGCCTTTGTAAACTTTTCCAACAATACACAGTTTGCAATCCCTGAGCAGCATCAATAAATCTGAGTAACTAAAAGAATTGGTGTCTGTCCCCCAGTCCTTTGTTAGCTGGGGAGGGCGGAGGTCAGAGGGGCATCTTATTACATAAGATGATTTTTCTGTTTCAATATCTCAGTGAGAGCAGTTTAGCAGAAGGAAATACTAATTTTGTCTGCAGCTTCCACGTTCACCTCCGAACTCTAGAGAAGCCTGTATCTAAATGCATACCACGGGCACCCAGTATTGTTGAGAAAGGGATTGCTGGGTCATATCAAGTATCTGTTTCTGGTTCTAATTAAAACACATTTACTGCTTGCCTACTCCGAATAATAGAATACAAAATGTTAGAGGCACCTGAGTCCCCACGTGCAATGTAATTTATGCAGCCAGTCAGCAATGTAAATCAGTGTGAAAGCATAATATTGAAATGCTGTTCTTTAAAGCAGTCTCAGTAATGGGGAAAAAAATAAAAGGTAGTTGTTCTCTAATGTCTCACAAATAATTAATGACTCTAGATATTTGCAGTATTCTGGAGTTGCTAATACTGATGAGATGCCTGACAAAAAAGCAGCAGAAGTGAGCCCTACGTGTGCAGCAGTTTGTGGTGGTGATGAAGAATGATTGGAAACAATACCTAAATACAGCTACAGCCCAGGTCCTCAAAAGTGCCTAACCTTTGGCTGCAGATCACATGCTCAGGTGAGTGGTTTTCCAAAAAGAGAAAGCTTACCTCTTACATTTCGATATTATTCATAACTGGGTTTGTCTTTATGTTACTGAGTTTTCCTTCTCTCCTTCCTTAACTCTTGAGATGACAAAGTTACACCTTTAATACCTGCATGTTGTACGGGGTTGGGGCCACGTGCTAAACCTCCTTGCTGAAACCTCCTCTGGGAAGCTCAGCTCTTTGAAGAGGAGTCTTGTAGAGCATAATTGCAGTCTAGATTTTGTGCTTTCAAAAGGCCTTATCAGCTCATCTCTGTCTGCTGGGAACTTGGCTTGATGCCGTAATTGAATCAAATTGACTCTTAATTAGTTAGATTCTATACAGTACGGATGAGTTATTGAAAAATACTTTCTCTGAATGCCAGTGTTGTGCATGAAGCCAAAGCTACACATTTAAGCCACACTATTATAACTTAAGCTTACATACACACACACATTTTGTACCTTCCCTGCTTCATTATTCTTGGAACAAGAGCACCATGCCATGCAAGCAGTGTATCAGTTCAACACAGTGGCTCCAACAAGGACTTGAAATTAGTGAATGATATATTCTTCTAGATATGACCCAAGTAATTTTTTGCTTGGTATGTGATTCACGCACCCCTGCTATAAAATATAATAAAATAATGGTTGTTTTACAGTGCAATGCATATAATTGCAGAGGCAAAATAATATAAATATGGTAGGTCAGTGAGCTACCTTCACATCCTTATAGCTGACTTTTCCTTTAGTACTACAGATCCTCATTCCTAACTCTACAGGAATTCATTCATGGCAAAATGCAGTATTATTCTAAAATAATGATGTTACTGTCTCTGAGCTCCTCTTGTTCTCCTACCAAGCAGTTTCAATGCATAAAATATTATGCAAAGGATTAAATATTGTCAAGACGTAGCATCAAATCTCAGCCACTTCTTGGAAGTTTTCTGCTTTATGTGCTATCTAAAGCTGCAGCATCAATGAGTTTAAAGATTTTGATGGTGACCTGAGTCCATGCACCTGATAGTGTTTTATCCTGAAAAACAACGGAGAAATCAAGAATTTTCATGTGGTAGAGAATACATTTGAAAAATCATTTTTTTTGTCTTTGGCTACTTGCTGTCTTTCTTTTAATATTTTAATATTTTGCCAGAATTCAGTGTAGTTCACCCATGACAGACAGTTCTCCTCAGCATTATGATGTGAAGTAGCACAAGTGACTAGTGTGCCTTGTGAAAGAGAACTTAAAGACTTTAAAGTTTTCTTTAAACTCAAATTCTAATACAGTATCTCATTAATTTTTGATAACAGTGAATTTAGTTCATCCTCCATTTATAAAATACTAAAAAGTTATCCACTTGATCTGAAAACATAGCTCTCAGGGCTGGGTTATATTTATTTGTTAATCCTGATTTCAGTGTCTTGTTTTTTTTTTTCTTCTTGTCTTCCATATGTGACTGACTCTGATTTCCTTTATTTAAGGAAGAAAATCAAATTAAGCAACATTTTAACCCTTATTAGTGTTTCAGAACAGTACCTAAAAGGGGCCAACAAGAAAGTTAGAGGGACTTTTTAAGAGAGTATGCAGTGCTAGGACAAGGGGCCAGCCTTGAACTGAAAGAGGGCAGGTTTAGATTAGATAAGAGAAAAAACTTCTTTACTGTGAGGGTAGTTAAGCACTGGAACAGCTTGTCCAGAGCTGTGGATTCCTCGTCCCTGGAAGTGTTCAAGGCCAGGTTGAATGTGGTCCTGAGCAACTGGTCTTCAATCAGTTGAAGGTGTCCCAGCTCATGGCAGGGGTGTTGGAACTGGCTGATCTTTAAGATCCATTCCAACCATTCTGTGATTTTTATCTGCAAAACTTCTCAGCCAAAGTACTAAAATTTCAAGTAAGTGCATTTTGAAGCCTCACTCCCATAACCAAGTGAAGCTTGAACACAGTACACATGGAGAGGCTATTTCAGAAATTACCTGGCATGAGAAAAGCCTGTTCTCACTAGTGGACTTGGTGTGGTGCACTTTTTTCCCTTGAGGGAAGCTTTTGAAAGAATTAGGGTGTCTGGCATATTCTTTGCTGAAATTTTCAGTTGCTTTTGTTGTTTCTGGAGTGGCTGTGGATACTGAGTACGTGTTGATCTCAAATAAGACAAAGTGTTTGTAAGTAAATAAGTTTGCAAAGTGACCTCATTTCACTCACATATTCTTGAGAATTACCTGCTAGTAATTAATAGGATTGTTCGTTCTTACAGTTAGTTTGAGAACTATCTTAAAAATGCTACCAAATGTTGGCCACCAGTTTAGGGATGGTACTTGAATTTAATAAATAACCTGCCATTTTTGTAATTTTTCTGAAGGGAAAGAGACTGCAGAAATAGTTTGCTTGAATTTATCCTGCTTCAACTGAAAGGGTTTATTTAGTGAGAAAATCAGCAAGGGGATAGTGTGGGGGTTTTGCCTTTTTTTTTTCTTTTTAAATGAATCCTGTCCTCTGACTGTGCCTAGCTCAGAGCATCTGGGGTCAGACTGGGAGGGTGTAGTGGGTTGACCCTGGCTGGATGCCAGTTACCCACCAAAGTCACTCTCTCATTCCCTTCTGCAACTGGGCAGAGGAGAGAAAATATAATGTAGGGTTCATGAGCTGAGATAAGGTCTGGGATAGATCATTCACTGATTACCCTCACAGGCAAAACAGATTCAAAATGGGGGTATTAATTAAATTTATTACTAACAGAATCAGAGCAGGATAATGAGAAGTAAAATAAATCCTAAAACACCTTCCCCCACCACTCCCTCCTTCCCAAGTTCTAACTCCTCCCTGCTCAGCAGTGGAGGGAGATGGGGAATGGGGGTTATGGTCAGTTCATCACAAGTTGTTTCTACCACTGCTCAGGGAGAGGAGTCCTTCCCCTGCTCCAGCACAGGGTCCATCCCATGGGAGACAGTTCTTCATGAACTTCTCCAACAAGAGTCCATCCCACAGGTAACAGTTCTTCACAAACTGCTGCAGCGTGGGTCATTTTTCCATGGGGTGCAGCCCATCAGGCACAGGCTGCTCCAGTGTGGCCCCTCACAGGGCCACAGGTCCTGCCAGGAAAACCTGCTCCAGCATGGGCTCCTCTCTTTATGGGTCAGCAGGTCCCTGCCAGGCCCCTGCTCCAGCATGGGTCTTCCACAAAGGAGGTCACAGCCTCCTTCGAGCATCCACCCGCTCTGTTGTGGGCTCCTCCACGGGCTGCAGGTGAATCCCTGCACTCCCGTGGTCCTCCATGGGCACAGCTGCCCAGCTGCCTCACCGTGGTCTTCACCACAGGCTGCAGGGGAACCTCAGCTCTGGTGCCTGGAGCACCTCCTGCCCCTCCTCCACTGACCTTGGTATCCACATAGTTGTTGACGTGTTCTTACTCTGCCCTTCTCAGGCTGCAATTTTCATCTGCACAATAACGTTTTTTTTCCCTCCTTAAATGTGTTATCACAGAGGTGTTACCATCATTCCTCATTGGCTTGGCCTTGGTCTGTCCTGGAGCCAGCTGGCATTGGCTCTACCAGACATGGGGGAAGCTTCTGGCAGCTTCTCACAGAAGCCACCCCTGTAGCTCCTCCGCTACCAAAACCTGGCCACACAAACCCAGTACAGAGGGACAGAGTGTTGCTTGAGGCAGGAGCTCATCCACAAACCAAACCCTGCATAATTATTCACGCATCTTGACAAAAAACAGAATGGGCTTTACCACATCTCCTATAAATGATATAAAAAGTCTGCAGGGAAGTGAAGGCTTAGGATTTATTGTTAATTGTTTCCCTGCAAACTCCTGGAAAGTGTCTGTAAACATCCCTAGACATCATGTTCTGTCCTACTCTTATATATGATAAAGTAATTTAGGAAACAGAGACGTGTAAAAATGTGCTATGATGAGCATGTGGCTTCCAAATCACTTCATTGAAGTGATGTATAATGAAATTTTAAAAACTAAACACAAATTATTGGTCAGAAATACATCCATTATTATATAATAATTAATCCAGTATATATTATAAATAATGCAGAATAATGAACAAAATGTTGAAATACGATGTGCTGCTGATTGAGGTGACGGCAAAGGAAAACAAATCACTTTGGCAACACCCTTGTATCTTTTATTGGGCACAAAAAAAGGAGTTGAAACAGGCTCTGTGGATTCAGAGAAAGTATAGAGTTCCAGTCTGTAAGCCTGGTTATAAAATTGAGGGTAGAAAGAAATAGTACTTAAAATCCAGAGCTCTTGCTTGACAATTCTTGAATGCTTAAACTCCATTGCTTTCATTGCATCTTTAAAGTTATTTCACTATTTTTTTAAATCTAAAAGTAGCAATAAATTTTTTAAATGAAAGTTCAGTGAGTTGCAGAGCCTTCAACAAAGACAGCTGGATGTAAATCCTAAACCAGTTCCCAGTATTAAGATAGTCCCTATATTTGAGATGCAGTGCTTTGACATTTCATGTGGCACAGTTTTAAGGTGAAATTTAAGCAAGTGGTCACAGTGTTGTCTGTCCAAGACCAACCCTCAGCAGGAGAGGATTGCAGTAGGATCCCTGTGTTGCAGAGGTGGAGGTTTGCTGGTAAAGGGAGATGTGTTTTTTCTGTTCTCTATGCACCTGATGTGGAGAGTGGGAATTTTGGTAGCTCCAGCACCCAACAGGATGTCCTATTCTGTGTGTTTCTAGTATTTTGATTTAATAAATATACTCCTGAAACATGCAGTCCCCCTACTTTGGGGGATGCTTCATGTAACATGAAAGGTTTATTTGGATGCTTCCTAAGTAATGCAGTTGAAGCACACAAGCAGCACGAGGATCAGCTGCCTTATCTGTTGTCAGGTGGTTTTAAGCCAGTGAATTTACTGTGCAGGGTCTGGTAAGCAGATAATACTATGTTGCTTATTTAAATAAGGTCTGCTAATCTCCAATCCTTTTGCCTGGCTAGTTTAACATGTGCTTTCAGAGGATGGTACATGCTAATTCATTATTGAGATTAGGTTTAGTGAGGGTTATAGAAAATCTGAAATAAAAAAATAAAAAAAAAATGAGTGGGTGAAGATTAATTTAGTAAAACCAATTTCTTTCCCCTTTATAGAAAAAAAGCCATAGTGAAAACCTGGTTTATTACCCTGGAGAAAAGCATCTTTCCTCTAGTCTTACATCGAACATCTTATATTAGTCCTCAGATTTTGTTGAGCAACAAGAATCATTTCAAATGCGTAGAAAGAGGTCTGAAGGAGATGAAAGTAAAGCAAAACTGTGCCAAGGTCAGGAGGGAGGCAAACCGGTACAGTTAGAGATGGTGTTAAACAAAGCAAGGCAAAAATACCAGTCAAATTTTTGTAATTTTCCCACATAGAAATAACTGCACGGTAATGTGTAGCTCTTAACTAGGCCCTGTAGAATTAAACTTGTATTTAAAATTATGGGGTATTTATATTTTCTTCTGGTTTTTGTTATCCATGAAAAGACGATTAGACTTCCATAGTTATGAGGTTTTACCAAAATAATTTAAGCTTTATAATGTCATTAAAGTTATTACTCACCTGCATGAAAAGAGCAGGATTTTAAGGTTTACTTAGTTTTAAATACCGATTCCTATTTCAGATGTCAAATGTATTTCAATAAAACCATTTTTAGTTCAAAGTAACTTTAAAAAATGTTTATAAGAGTTTGATTTTATGTCCATTGTAGTTTTAATTGCATTTAGTGAAATTCTGTTGTTCTTTGGCATTCACACTTTTCTAAGCAGTAGTTAGAGGAGCATGGTTAAAGTTTGGTGTATGTGTGGCTCTGTAGATCATATTTATATAGAGAAGAGTAAATGCAAACATACCACACAACTTCAATTCCATGACAAAAATACCTGGCTGCTCATTTATATTACATATAATGCTTTCTATTCTTTTGTTACGTAATCCACAACTGCTTTTACATAGATTGCTTGCCTTCTTGAAAAATCTGCTTTTTAAAACAGGGCTCATCCCATCACAATCTAGAAAATTGATGTTTTCAAGCTCAACTGCAATATTAGCTATTTCATCCTGGAAAGTAACAGGGCAATTATAGATGATAAATGACATTTATGGACACAGGTGATTAACTCTCCCTGATGCCCCGTGCAAAACAGTTGTACGATCATGTGCTGGTCAATCCTTGACAACTTTAATGCCACTGTTATCAGTGACAAAGCAAAATCACCATTTGCTTAAAGGAAGCTGGGTTTTTGGGTCTCTCCCTTGCATGTTGTTTGATAATTGCATAAAAAATTATTTTCTTCTGGTTGCAGTTAAACATGAAGTCTCTTGATGTCGAAAAAGGAAACAATTTTTAAAAACCACACTAGAGTGTGCGTAAGACAACTTTTGACACGAATCTCTGAAAAAAAAGCAAATTATTAAAGATTTTTGGTTTGATATTTTTGTGCACTTAGCACATTTAGTTTACCATTTAGATGGAAATTCAGGAATGTATATACATCTAGGCAGGAAACTATTCTGGGAAATGACATGGCTTTTTTTCATACATAATGCCATAACAGTTGCTCATACCCTCTGCGTTCCCCAATTACCCAATTAAGCCATCATTAAAAGTTCTTCACACATCGTAAAAATTTGAAATGTAAGTTAGACTAATTTCTGAATATCTACAAATGCAATCTCTGGTGGAAGGAGAGTTTGAAACACGTGTTAATTCTGTATTTAAAAACCCCCAAAAGCTAAATATACTTCATCTGGCTTTTTTTTTCCTCTCTTCCTTCTCCGAATGTGATGGAAATGCTTCTAATGCCCTGGTAGCAGGAGACCTTGGCATTAGAGGTGGGATAACAAAATGCTGCAGAAGTGAGTGCTGCCTATGACTGAGGCATGTGCCTTTGAAAGCAGATACGTTTTCTTCCAGCTTAACTTCCTTTTAAAAAGTAGCAGAGGAGTATCTGATTGCATTAGCAAGGGTGATACTGTCAAATTTACTTTAGAATTGTCTTTGACAGGTTTACAGTCCTTAGGATATAAATCAGTAAGGATTCGTTAAAAAAAAGGCAAAGATCGCTATGTATTATTCCCATTATTATTTTTAATGTACTGTGTAAAATGTCAGAACTTTAGAGGAGTGTTTTGTTAAGTAGAATTTGCCCTGTAGATGAGGATGCCCTTTTGGAGTTAATGAGCTGGGAGGAACTCCCTCCAAGTGTGGAGCAAAAGCTTTCAGATTAGAAAGGTGGAGCACTGCCCAGGTTGCCAGGAGTCCCTTTGGTAAGTGGTACAATTAGCAAAAAACCCTCTGTATGCACCAATTTCCAGAATTTAAGTGGGAAACAGTTCTTTGTACTACTGCACAATAGCAACAGAATGCCAAATAGTCAATAGTAATTATGCAGAACCCGGGGATCAGAAATAGTAGTTACCTTTTCAGAAAAAATGACATTTGAACGCATTTCACTCATCGTGGTGTTTAATTCATGTCATGTTTTAAGGAGGTATTTTTAATACGAGCTAATGTGTCCACTTCAAAGTAATGTGAGTGCCCTGTGTTAAATGCTACAGAAAGTTACTGAGATGCTGTCAGACAAGGCCCAAGCTTAGATGAAGGAAGACACTGGGAAGATGGTGACATGGCCTTGCTCTTTTGTGGCTGCTTTTGCTCTTTCGTGGCTACTTTTGACACCCAAAGGGAGGTGGGAACTGCTGTGGATGCACTCTGGAATTTAGGTAGAGGAATTCAGATGGGAAAAAACAGGTATGGGCAGTATAAATTAGCACTGCACTTTCATACCATGATTTGTTCAGCCTTTTGGAAAATTTAAGAGAAGATAGTGAGTATTATTTGATTACATTTTCTAGACAATATCCCACTGACTTTATTTTTTTGTTTTGGATTTTGATTTATACGTATAACAAAGCATCTATCCTGCTACCTTAACACTTGATAGTAATTAAAATGCAGACAACAGAAATTATCATAATAAATATTAAAAGCTTATTGTCAATTCTATAATCAAAATGAGGTCAGCCAAAAAAATTTCAATAGCTCTTTATCTTCAAATGCTCAAGAGAAGCAGATTTAACATATAGAATTTGCAATACAACATATCTATTGTTCTGGAAAAATTGTGTTCAAATGCCTTCATTACTGACACATTTCTAACAAAATTCTTCTTTGAAAGGTGACAATATTGTGTTTATGTTATTAAAGAATGTTATTAAAGAGGATTTTCTTTGGAGTATTATATTTAATGCTAATTGACATCAGTTTTTTGGAATGACAAAGAGGGTTGCCTGAGGAAATTTATAATTAGAGTTCTTTCTTTGTTTGCTATTTGAAACTTTACATAGGAAAAGTATGATTACCTACTTTCATTTTTTCTGGTGTCTACGCAAGTTGCCTACCTTTGGACAAAAGCTGTGACAGCGAGTCTGTGATTAAGGAAGGAATTATGAAGGAATATGTTTGAGGAGAAGCAAGGATGTGGTTGGCAGCTGAATTGCCCAGGCTTTTGGGAGCCATCCTTGGTAGTCTTACTCAAATTATGGCAGATGAGCAGCTACATCCTTGCACAGTGGATTCAATATTCAGTAACCAAACACAAAGAGAGGAGGCGGGAGGGCGGGGAGGGGGAAGAAGTCAAAAATTTTCCCCTTTTTAGCTCTCTCAGCCAACAGCAGGTAGGCAGGCCAGGTGCTCTGCTGAGATACAGCCTTTCCACTTGAACAGTACTAAGCACTTGAGCTGAGATAAGCTCGTCACATGGCTGAGCATAGGAAATTGAAAGGGAAGTGCTCATGCTAAGAAGTTCAAGAACTGGCACTCACACCTTCAGCTGACATGTGCCCTTGGCCTACCGAGTTTACTGCCCAGTAAACCTGTGCACTGGCCATTGTGACCCCACGTTCTGAATGAGCAGCTGCTCTTCACCAGCTTGAGACTGAGTTGCTCACAGCCAGCCTGGGCTCTGCTGCAGAGAGGACATCCACAGCTCTCTGACAGGTTGTTGCAGCTGTTCCTGCCTGGACTTGGCATCTAGCCCCTCTATGCAGGATAATGGGAAAGCAGACCCCTAGAGATGTGGGTCCTCTAACAAGCCAAGAAGCTGTGTGTAGCCAAACAGCTCTGCATGCAGCCAGCCAGATCTGGAGTGTGGCAGGCACTGACATCCCTATCCTGGCTCCTGCTGAGCTGCTTGGCATGGCTGCATCAGCAAGTGCATACAGAGCTACGTAACATCCCATTATGGAACATGATGTCCATGTTACTGGCAAGTAGGTGGCTTGCAGGCGCTGGAGTGTGTGCCAAAGAGAATGCAGCACAGCTGGGTTTAAGGGTAAGCCAACATCCAAAGTTAAAACTGAATGTTATTTACCATTTTAAAAAGTGGAAAATCAGTTCTAAAAGTAAGCCACTGTGAAGTATTTCAGAAATATGATTTCTAAGTTTGCAAGGGCTATTTTCGGCATTTAACTATGGTATTACTAGTTGTTAAATTTTCCTTTTTTTCTTTCTAATCTGACTGTCTAAGCGTGGCTCCTCAGAGACAATGAATAAATCTTTATTTTACAACACAAGGAAGTCATTACAGATTCTGTAGTGCTTTTGTTTCGCTTCTTCATCAAGATGCCTGGAAGTGGACTCCTGTCTTTGTAATAGAAATCAGTGTTTTATTTCACATGTCTGCTGTGCTATGGTTCGTACAGTTCTTTCCTTACCTTATTCAGTGAGGTTTGGAAGTAAAAGGTGACATAATGAAATAATTTTTCTTTTTTTTTTTTTTCAGAAAAGCTTTTTCTTTGAACCCTTGCAATATAGTAAAATTAAAAAAAATATTCTTCAAGAAGATACTGACTTCTGGCAGCTGTTATGTTGCTCACCGACATCCTCGTAAGAATTAATTAATTTTTGTCTCAACTTTGCTTTCTTAGGGAGAGGAGGCTGTGTTGTTACTGGAAAGGATAAAGAGTGTATCTCTTCCCTTTTTATTTAGTGTAACTTTTGTTAACAAATCTTAAAGTTTCAACGCAACCTCCGTCTTCCTTTCTGCCTTAAAGGAACTATTTAGGGACTTGATGTGTATGCAGTTGTCTTCAAAGACAGATTTCATATTATGATATGAAATAGCAAGCGTGCAATGGAAAAGTTTCCCAAGAAGTTGAATTCCGCTGCAGTCCAAAGCAGGACTTTCATTTTACAACAAAAAAGATACTGTAGAACATGTGAATGTTAGGACTGAAATATGTAAAGCAAACATCAGTTTAAAAAACCTTTATGTATGTTTTTTGACTGCAAATATGACTGAATGAAGTTGTTTTGTAGAAGCAGTGAATAAATATGAATGCAGGTCATTAGGATGGTGGGTTGGAGCCAAGATTTATATTTGGGAAGCTACTGCCTTTTTGTCTGAAAACAACATCAAATGCAATAGGTTTTAGTCCTTTTTAGAGACTACTATAATAAATCCCATTTTTATTGGTAAGAATGTGCTAAAATCCCTAGCTTTTGATTTACAGCATGACAGAAGTATAATTCTCCTACACTTCTTGCTGAGACCTCTGCACTTTATTGATAAGTGCTGTGACTTGGTGTTTGCCACTGGGAGTTTCAGCATCAATCCCCTTGCTCAACATGGGCAAGTAACCAATAATGATATGTAGTTATTACATAGCATTAAATGTGCAGCACGTAATATATAGACCCTCTATGCATTATTGTATTCAATTATAAATCACAGAGGGTCACCATCTATGAAACAGGCCCTGCCTTAGTTTCTGGAAGCATGATTCTGAGCTGTTGGCCAGCTGCATTAATTGTGCTTTGGCTTTTGTGGCTGAAATCAGACCATGTATAATTTATGTGTTGGGTTTCGTTTGCAATGACAATGCCATCAAGCTTTCTTAAATGTTAAAGATTTTCATTAAAAAAGGAGACTGTCCTAAATTCTGTGTAATTTCACTGATGACATAGATTGAGCTGCAGATAACAGGAGACCTCTGCACCAAGAACAAAACTATTACTTGTCAAGAACTGTTGTTCTTAGTGCACAGTGTTACATGCAGATAAACCCTCTCCACTCTGTCTCTACCAATCTTAAATTCAGAAGTATTTCGGAACACAGGAGCCATTCAGGTGTTAGTTCCAGGCCCTTAGAAATTGTGTAAATTAGCTAGAAGTTACTCTCCCATTTTACCCTTTTGGTTAAGAAGTTAATTGAAAATTATGATTTTAAAACAATGAACTGAAGAAATGGGTGGTTTTTTTCTTTGTGCTTTGAATATTTATAATTTATACTTAAATTTTCTCTGATTCTAGGAAGTATTCTTATTCCGATCCATCTCAGGATCTAACCTTTTAAAGAACATATAAAACAAATATTATATAACATGTTCACAGAAAGGGTTTTCAAGCATTGGAAGAGGCTGACCCAGGAAAGTGTTTGTGTTGCCATCCCTGAAGGTATTTAAAAGATGTGTAGATGTGTTGCTTGGGGAAGTGGTTTAGTGATGGACTTGATAATGGTTGGACTGTATGATCTTAAGGACCTTTTCCAACTTAAATGACCCTATGATTCTATGTAATAAATGCCATGAGATTTGTCAATACTACACATAAACTTACTTTGGATATCAGAAGAATTTGTCCTTTCTTTTCTTGGAAGGGGTTGCAGCCTCTGCAGTCACAGTTTCCTCTACATAATTAGAATTCCAAAGAATGAAGTGAGGTATGTGAATTTACATAGAGAAATTTTGGGAACAACTGATTGTCCAGCATAGGCAATAAATTTGCATTTTAGCTTCTAAAAGTGTATATATATATATATATATATATATATACACCACCCATTTCTTCAGTTCATTGTTTTAAAATGCAGAAAATAAATAAAGAATGCTGTTTCCGTAGAAAGAAGGTCTGCAAAGCAACAGTCCATGTTTCCCTCTGCAATAAGAAGGGCTTTTTGTTGTGGGGAGCATCACCACCTGAAGGTAGGTGCTTATTCTATGGGATGAGCTTTCTGAGTCAGTGAGGAAAACTAGTTTGACCATAGCATGCTTCTCTCTAACTTGAACCACACAAAAATTAAACTGGTTTTTGTTTTGGTTTGGTTTGTTTTGTCTCCCTGAAGTGAGGAATAAATGATTGCAGTAAAATATTTTAGATTACTTTGGGATAATCCAAATTGGGAAACAATTCTAGAAGGGTTTAGAGGCACTAGAGTGGTTGCTGGTGTTAACTGGTTCCCAGAAATACATAATGTCAGACTTGTGCATGACAAAAGCCTATGTATATATACACACACACACACACACACACACAGAGGAAACCACAGATGCCACTTTCAACAGAGAATATGTATTAAAGGCTGCCAGTTTATTCTTGGCTCAGACCACATGCTCCAGTTTTTGTTCAGATGCATGAGCTATTTTTCATGCCTGGAGTAGTATTTTAGGAATCAGTCTTCTTAATTTTAGGTAATTGTTTTTAATCACCATTTTGTGTCTAAATAATACATGACTTTGGCCTTAGATGAGCATTTGTGAGGGTGATTGCTCGTATACTGAGATTAGTGCATTCCCTGGGTGCAGTGACCTTCTGCAAGTCAACACGGTGGTACTTGTTTTTAATTCACATTGATCTTGGAAAGAGGGACTAAAGGAAGGGTTGTGGCAAAGGTGAAAAGGACTCCAAAACCAAGATTATTCTAACAATTTTACTTTTCTGTACTGTATGTCAGTGACAAGGAGAGGGGCTGTTCCCCTACATCCTCTTGGGAATAGATTGAGTCTGCTCAGAGACGGAAAGGACTTTAGGGCCATCCTACCCTTCTTTAGGGTACATACATACAACTTTGTTTTCCAATTAAGGCTCTCAATTGCATGCATTGTTTTTTTAATAAATGTTCTTGTTGCTCTGCTGCACTGCTGTTCTTGAACTAAAGGTCAGCTAATTACTTATGGAAACCACGTAACCACAGACCAGGTGTTGATGGGAATGGATAGTGAAGATGAAGTGAGTGATTCTGAGCTGCTAAATAGGCAAATAAGAAGATGAAATACCACCTTTTGATGATGAAAAGGTTATGTTAAACTCTCATCAGAAATTGATTTTATTTTCCAGCAGACAAGGGAGCTAGCAGACATGAATTCCTGAGTGTTTTGTTAAAGAAATTAACCTTTTCTTCCATAACTTATCCAGTTCACCAAAAAGTCAGAACCTGTCCTCTGCTAGTTTTGAAGTCTTCTCCTCTAGTTTCTTTCCTTCTTATTTGATCTTTTCTTATATCTAGACTCTTTATTCCAGAAATGTAGCACCAACAACTTTTCTGGTTCTCTTCTTCCCCCTCTCTCTGCCATTGAATGCTGTTGGCAGAAAGCCCAGAACAGATCCCTTTAATGCTTTTCAGCCTGCTTAAACTTTAGTTCAATCTATATTCTTTATTACTGTATTGTACTTGTAACATCTAAAGAAACAGAATATCCTTTGTAGGTGAGTTTTAAGCAAGCCTCTCTTTTTAAAAAAACCTTTTTTTCTTTCTTCAGTCAAATTTAAGTCAACTTCCCAAAAGTTATCAGGCTTGACTGTGATGTTACAAAGTATACCTAGAAAGAGCTTGATATAATTTCTTTGGTATATATTCCTTTATATTCATATTGTAAGTGGGGAAAAAGGCTTTGCCTAATACTTCTGATTTGGTTTAAAGCCCCAGGTTATTAAAGGCAAAACATTATTGTAGGTGACTGTGACCCTTCTGACTGTGAGAGGGGTCTCTCTGCAAATGGGAATGGGGACCAGGCACATTGATCTCTAGCAAGAGACTTCATAGAAGATAGCGAAAAATGAGACTTTTCTGTGAAGTCAAAGGCGTGAGCAGGAGAAGGGAGTTCTTTCTGGAGGCTGCAGTCTGGTGAAGTTTTGCTGACTTTGCTCGCAGGTCTCTCTGACCGTCTTTGAGACAAAAATGTCAAGCTTGCATTAGGATATGCAACTCCAAAATATCTTTAAAAGGTTTTTCTGTTGAGGGAATGTACCTTCACAGTCATGCTTGTGTATCTTTTGCCCAATTACTTAGCAACGTTAGATGCAAAAACAACATCTGGCATTATATATCATAAGACAGAGAGAAAAAAGGTTCCCATGGGCTGTTTTCTCATTTCACCTTGAAGCATGCAAGCTAACATTATTTATACGTGTTCTGTACAAGAAGTGTAATTAGGAGTCTCAGCAGGTTTTAATACATAAGAGAAGTTAGGTAAAAATAACTTGACTATTACTTAATATTTATTCTAGAAGTACTTTCCCTCGTATTACTTTTTATTTTCTGTGTAATTGTTGCTTGATTTGCTTCTTTCTGCACTTATTTTTGATTTCTGATAAAATGGCACAAGCTTCTGTCTCCCCAAGCAGCTGACTGGTTTGGGCTGGTTGGAGGAAACTTTCTGATTAAAATGTTTATTTTGTTGATTTCCTGTCTCATCTTTGTTGACTGGTTCTTTTTAGAGAGTGAGCACCTACGAGGTGGTCGGTTTGCCTGGGAGCTGCCATTCCCAGCTTGTCTCCAGGACTGCCTTCCCTGCTGGTACTGACTGAGTGTGGGTGCTGATCCTCAAGCAGCGGCTTTTCAGGGGATGGAGGAGGGAGCGGTTCCAACCAGCCGTGACAGTGCAGAGGAGAGGAAAGCATGTAACGCTGGTGCCAGAGGTGACGACGCTGCCAGGACCCAATGCTGGTGCTGCAGATGTCACTAAGGCAATTAGCAGACACCAGGGAAAAGCCACAGACAGTAACCCTTTGTAGTAATATGTCTTCTCATGCTGCAGTGTTATACCATGTCTGGAAGTTCATTGCAAGTTGTACCATGTATGTGTTTAAAAAGTTTGCTCCAAGTTCTCCAAGCCTGAAAATGTTTTCTGTTTCTGAAAGTAATTTTTTTTGTCCTTCTGACATGAACTTGTGTGACATAACATAATGTATGGTTGTACAATAGAATTTAAGTGCTACAGTTACTTCAGACCTTATAGTTATATATTCTAGGAGAAAAAAGGAAAAAAGAAGAATATTTAAATGCTTTTTGAAAGTGTGAGGCACCTATATAATGAACCAACTTGTACATACAGTATTATATATATTTATATTAGTGAAAAAAACTCAACTCTTGGAAGTGAATCTTTTGGACACATTTCTTCTTTTAACTTCAAGCAATGGCAATATGTGTTCTGAATTGTGCTTAGATTAAAAGCTGAGCAAATTTTTTATATTCTTCTCAAAGTATGTGTCTGCTATTGTTTGTTTCACTCCACTGTTGCTTTTTGTCTACATTTTTATAGTTAGCAAAGAACAAATCATTGTATTTGAATATTATGAACTAATCAGCATGACTTGAAGTGAGGAGGTTTTGTCTCTGTTGCATCATAATGCCTTCAGGAAATTTACAGCTTTGATTTGCAGTAATGGTTTCTTAAAGAATATGGTTTGCTCCTCAAGTACAGAGTTACAGCTCTTAGTGAAGCCTCTGTGAGTTGCATCTGTGGAGAAGAGGAATTAAGCCTTATAACTCACATTAAATCTCAGTTTCCAATGTGTCTTTCATCCTGAGTGATATTTTTGTTATTTAATGTTTATGTGGGTGCAGTATACTGCAAATAGCAGTCACAAAGAGAACTTCTCTAAAAATGTTGGTCTCCTCATACCAAAAATGATTCCCAGTACCCAGCATGATGGTTGTGGTCTGTACCTCTCTGCACAGTGGGCAAGGGATGGTAGACCAGGAACTTCAGAGGTGCAGTAAGCAGAACATGATTATAAGGCCTGACACTTGCAGACAACGCCTTGTTATTCAGCCACACACATGCTGCACAAAGCAGGACTAGAGATCAAATCTGCATCTTCCTGTTCTTCAAGAGAAAAGAGTTAATCTGAAATATGGAATATAAAATTATCCGACAGTGTTAGGAGCCAGGATCTGGGAGATATTTGAGACTAATCAGACACTGGGAGTTGCATAATGGCTGTATTATATAAAATTTTAAAGATGAGTTTGTTCTATTCAAAGGCTGTCGTGAAGCAATAACAAACCATGCCTTTTGCCAGGTTTATGCTATGCAGACTTCACAGCTTTACAGTTTTCTATTCCTGTTTGCCGCAGAAGGCAGTTCAAAGTTTCTGTTTCCTTCACAAACCAGTGATGAATTACAGACACAATAGATCCTTTTCTCTCTTGAAATTTCTGCATAAAATCCAGGTTACCTGGGAATTTTTTATGTTTAAATATTTGCTTATGTACTAAGCAGTATCAAACTGCAGATTTTCATGATTAGTAAATAATAGTAATTTTGTGGTCATTGGCATAAATGAATTTTTAGTGTGCTAGAAACCTCTTTTCTTGATTAATAAGCAATGTCAGAGAAAAAAAAACATGTTAGAAAGCTCTTACCAAATTTTTGTCTTAATGCAGATTTTTCACTTTACACTCCTCACATTTCAAACTGGGAACAGGTCTGAAACCTGGGGAACTGACCTGGTGTTGGAAGCTGTATTTGCTGTTCAAACCACTTGTCTACATCTGCCCCACCAGGTGGCAAACCAAGAGATTAGGACAGTCTGAAATACTTCCTGGTTGTGGTTTTCCTTTTCAGTTGAAGGGATGCCTGACTACTACATGCATAAAGTCAGGTGGAATATCACTAGCAATGTTAGTTCATGGGCTGATTTATCTTCATGTGCCATTGTTTGACCACTTTTTTTTTTTGGATGTTCCATCCTAGCTACCCAAAGCTGGTATGGGTTTTGCCTGCACATGTAAGGGATGTGCCACAGTCATGCATCTAAGAGCATTCTTCATTTTCAGTTCTGATCAGTCTTTCCGTGTGTTGTATCTTGTTTATTGACGATCTGTCCAATCCCTTTTTCCTTAAGGCAAGATGATAGAAAACCAAGAAATGTAACATAGCTGATCAGTGGAGAATTGAGGAGTGTGCAATCTGTCGTTTCTAAACCCTGAAGGTTTTTTGATGTTCCAGAATATGAAGTTGTGGTAGTTATTTTAATGGTAATGTTATAAATATCACAAATATATTAGGGACATGATAAAGAAGGGGATTATGCAGGAATGGAGCTTCAAGACAGAATGGGACTGCTGTGATGGGGCACCTGAATTCTGAATATGCAACCAGTAAAATGTACCTCCAAATTTGAGTGAAACACCTTTCTGTTGGAGCGCTACCTTATTTCAGAATCATCAAATTACAGAATAGTTTGGGTTGGAAGGGACCTTAAAGATCGCATAGTTCCAACCCATCTGCCATGGGCAGGGATGCTACTCACTGGATGTGGTTGCTCAGGGCCCCTTCCAGCTTGGCCAGTTCGAGGGATGGGTCATCCATATCTTCTCTGGTCAACCTGTTCCAGTGTCTCACCATCCTCACAGTAAAGATTTTCCTCCTAACATCTAATCTAAACCTTCCCTCTTTCAGTTTAAAATCATTGCCCCTTGTCCACTATCTACTTGTATAAAAAGTCCCTCTCCCTCCCTTTTTTTAAGCCCTCTTTAGGTACTGGAAGGCTGCAATGTCTCCCCAAAGCCTTCTTGTCTCCGCACTGAACAACTCCAGCGCTCTCAGCCTTTCATCATAGGAGGAGTGTTTCATCCCTCTGATCATCTTCGTGGCCTCCTATGGACCTGCCCCAACAGCTCCATGTCTTTCCTGTGCTGAGGAGCCCAGAGCTGGATGCAGCAGTCCAGGTGGGGGTCTCACAAGGGCAGAGTAGAGCAGGAGAATCACCTCCCTCAAACTGCTGGCCACACTTCGTTTGATGCAGCCCATGTTAAAATTGGCTTTCTGGGCTGTGAGTGCACACTGTTGGCTTATAACCAGCTTTTCATCCATGAGAACCCCCAACTCCTTCTCTGCAGAGCTGCTTTCAATGAGGTCTTCTCCCAGACTGTACTCATGTCTGGGATTGCCCCGATCCAGGTGCAGCACCTTGCACTTGGACTTGTTGGACTTCATTAAGTTCTCAAATTTGTCCAGGTCCCTCTGGATGCCATCTCTTCCTTCTGCAGTGTCAACTGCACTGTTCAGCTTTGTGTCATCTGAAAACTTGCTGAGGATGCACTCAATCTCACTGTCTCTATCATTGATGAAGATACTGTAATTGAAAATTAGAATGATCTTGTCCTAATGTCTCCAGTGAATGACTCTAAAGCTTCCTCTTATACTCTTTTCCAGTCTCTAATGGTTGTTACACTGCTAATGACAGGAACAGTTTTATTTCAAGGTTGAATTGGTGCAACTTTGTTCATATTCCAGCCACGTAGGTTTGCTGTCTCTTTGTGAGATTAGGAAGTCCCTTGCTATCAGATACTTCTTCTGTATATAATTACCTATATACAATGATTGAGTCACCTCTCAACCTCCTTTTCAACAAGCTGAATAAACTGAACTTCACTTTGTAAGACTGTATTGAAGGAAATCCCCAAACCCCTTTTTTACACATTTAACAATGTCAGGGAAGACATAAATTGCCCTGGTTGTTATTGATGTCTTTTCCTCTGTATACTCTTCCCAGATAGTGTGTTTGTACACACATTTGGAGACATGTAACATGCCAGCTACTCACTTTCAGCATCTCCCTCATGGTATTTAAACATACCTTAACATAGGGGAAAACTGCATTGTTCCACTGTACTTCTTGGAGCTGTGTCTCCATCCCCAGTGTTGGATTGACCTTCTCAGGTTATTTAGCTTTTAGGAGCTGAATACTGAGCATGTTCTGGTTGGGACAGAGCTGGACCTTTCCTGTGATTATGATGACTCTAGCATCTTGACGTCCAAACTGAAAACAGAGAGTCTACCCTGTGGTTTCAATGAAACTCTCCAAGGAAGGAGAAGCTGCTGACATACCATGGAAGGAAGGACAGGGCAGATAAAGGTCAGTGATGTGGATCCAAAGATTTCAACACTGGTGGTTACCCATATAAAAAATGATGGACTTTAGTTTTGACTTCTTATGAAAATTTTAAAAGAGTTACACCCGCACAAATGTATTAAAATCACTTGAGGCTGAAGGGAGGGAGTGAGTAGGATGGTAAAATCAAATATTGAAGATACTGGGTAGGGGTAGATAGACCCTACTTATCCTATGTCTAAATCCTCTGTAGTTTCTCACCAGAAAACAGGTTTCTTTTTCCACTCTATTTGCTTTGGAATTCAGTTCTGTCCTCACAGCTTCCTGTGTATCATTCTGAGGTTTCTTTCCTGGTTATTAGAAAAGCAACAAAATGCATCCAGGCAGCAGCACTGCAGAAACTAAGCAACATGAACAAGCTTATGGAGCCAGCAAAAAGCAAACTCTATTTCTACTAATACCCCTCTGAGCAACTCTACCTCTCTACCTGAGCCTCCTATTAATCCTTACGAGCATCCTGAGGGATTTTTTCAGTTTTCAGCTGTCTTCCTGCAAAAGGTGATTTGTGTCAGCTGGGGAGGGGGCAGCAGAGCTAATTTGGGGCTGGACTAAGTTTCTGAGTTGAAGCACAATCTTCACTTTTTTCTTGTTTACCGTCTCCAATGTCTTCATTGTGATCACTCCATAACCTGGCAGCTGCCACTTACCTATCAGCAGACATTAGATTTTTTGAGCAAGAGATGCTCTGCAGAAGGGGAAGTTCTCTTCTTGCCAGCAGAGCATTTAAAACTAATAAAAGTGATATTACTGTCTCAGTAATAAAAATGATATGGCTTGTTAGCTATTAAAATTGCATACTACAAAATTTAAATGAGCCCATATGTTTGGGATGTTATTGAAAGGCAGGGACTCATCTATGTGCAACCCCTCCTGGTACCAGGGTTTGGTTCAGCTCTGCTAACTTCACCAGTAATCTTTCCAGTACCCACAGATGGGCCAAAAAGAGAAAGCAGAAATCCCACTGATGGTAACATGCCCTCTTTAATAACTGCCAGCCCTGCATGCTGAGCTCAAATGAGGGCTGTAGGATTTGGCCCTTGCACTCAGAGAAGATATTTGTCTTGAACGACTGTGGTCATGGAGCAGACAATCACCGACACTGTGACATCAAGCTGTGCTGGGGCACATTCAGACAGCAGTGCTGCCTAATTATCTCCTCTGAAGGTCAAATGTGAAAGGTTTCTGTGGGCAGAGGAAAGGACGATGTCACACAGCCATGTGCCTACAAGACAGAAATAAAAGCACAGACCAGGGAGTTCAACACTATGTTCAGTCCTGACATGGGACAATACAATAAGCTTCAAAGAGACAGGGTGTCAGGGCCCTTACCTATGGTGTTCAAGCTGCATCAAGCAAAACAAAGTCAGATTTCATGGAAGAAATATGTAGGGACTGAAGTAAGGAACACATCCAGTTCTGCTGTTCAGAGCATAAGCCTCTGAATTCTGCAGCGGGTTTGCCATACAGAAAAGTGCCTTCTGAACAGTATGAGTGAAAGCTCAATGCTGTTAAAATACAGGGAGTTTTGCCACTCATAATAGGATCTCAGAGTTCATTCCAGGTTTCTCCACAACCAGGCCCCTGCGTGTCTACAGGGAAAATACAACAAATGTGAACTCAGAGCTCAAATGACTTTCATACCACAGTGGTTATGAAACAGAACAGAGGGGATTAAAAATCAACAGCATTAACTCCAGGTAACTTTAATGAGCTCTATTAATTATAGAAACAGTGAGAAGCTCAGTATTACTCCTTCCTGGAGTAGACAGAATAACAGCGTTTGCAGAAAAAATTAGTACCTTCTCAAAGGGGAGGGCAAAAATCTCAGGAGAATGGCTGTGCATCACTTTCACTCTTCCTACCTCTTCTTATCCACAAGATCTGAAGTGGCTTTAAGTTCCCGTTATTTTTTCTTTTTAAATGCCAGTCACTATTTTTCTGCATCTTTCTTGACCTTTCGTATTTTCAGAAAAGGAAGATACACTTTTTGGAATCAGGGTGAAAACTGTGCTGACCTGCAGAATGCACACCTACACTAAGCTTTTGGAAAATAGGGCAGTTGTGCTATGCCTATGTGGTAGAAAGCACCTCAGAGCTTTTGGCCCAGGGAACATATCTGATAGGGAAATAATTTCTCCCTTCTCTTCTCCACTCAGACGGCTTTATTGTGAAGGATCACTCCTAGGAAGGTAATCTGTCTTCTAGGCTAGCTAAACATGAGCAGTCCTACTGATTTTTCTTGGAGCTGAATGGGCTCATAAAGGCACATTTCTAGACATAATTTGCTACTCTCAGCTCTGATCAGTGCTTTCAAATACCTGAATTTCATCAAATCAAGAGTCCTTTTGAAGAGGAAATAGTCTTTACTAGTTCTGGCCTCATGTCTGGCTGATCTTGAACAAATCACGCAGATTGGAACCTCTTGTTTTGTGTTCTTTGGTCCATTGTCAGATGACATCAATTAACTGACTTTCCAAGGTGTCAAACACCCACAGGGTAACACTCCCATACTTTAAAACCAGGACAGTATAGCTTCACTAAGCAGACACTGAGTTTGAAGGACTGTCCTGTGTGCTCCATGTTGTGCACATCCTAAGGTTATTAGTGATGAGTAAAGACATGCAAAACCAGGGTTCCTGAAACATGAACTTACTTCAGGAGTGTGAAACTTGTAACAGGTGCTGGGTCTGTAATCATGTCTGTGAGCTTGGAAGGCTTGCTAGGTTCAAGGTTAACATTAGCTCGCTAATGCTTTTGCAAGACTACTGAGTCTTGGAGGGAAAGCCCCTGGAAAGTGGTTGTGCTTTAAATGTGACTGTACAACTTCTCTGGCTATGGCTTTGTGTCTACAATTGCTTTAGAATAGGAGGGTGGTTTTGGCAGCTCAGTGTTGTATCACGAAGAATTGCAGCATGTGTATTACGGTTGGTTAGAAAATGTGGTAAATCTTATGTGTTATCAGTTTAAGTTATAACTGTTCTACTCTGGGATCTCTGACTTATGATACAGGCTCACGTGAAATCTTTCTAGAGACCTGATACAAGAGCCTCTGCTCTGTGTTGGATAGAGATAGCTGTAAGCAAACCTGCAAAAGTGACAAACCTGACGCGACACCCCACACAAGGCTACATGCCTGGGGCAAAGTGATTGGAAAACTGTCCATTGGAAAAGGACCTGGGGGTGCTGGTCGACAGCTGACTGAACGTGAGCCAGCAGTGTGCCCAGGTGGCCAAGATGGCCAATGGCATCCTGGCTTGTATCAGATATAGTGTGTCCAGCAGGACTAGGGAAGCGATTTTCCCTCTACTCAGCACTGGTGAGGCCACACCTCAAGTACTGTGTCTAGTTTTCGGCACCTCACTGCAAGAAAAATATTGAGGTGCTGGAGTGAGTCCAGAGAAGGGCAATGAAGCTGGTGAAGGTCTGGAAAACAAGTCGTATGAGGAGCTGCTGAGGGAGCTAGGGTTGTTTAATCTGAAAAAAAGGAGGCTCAGGGGAGATCTTATTGCTCTTTAAAACTATCTGAAAGGAGGTTGTAGCCAGGCGCATGTTGATCTCTTCTCCCAGGTAATAAGTGATAGGGTGAGAATAAATGGCCTCAAGTTGTTGCACCAGGGAAGTTTCCATTAGCTATTACGAAAAATTTCTTCATGGAAAGGGTTGTTAAGGATTGGAACAGGCTGCTGAGACAAGTGATGGAGTTACCATCCCTAGAAGTGTTCAAAAATGTGTGGGTATGGCACTTGAGGACGTGGTATGGTGGTAGTGCTGGGTTGACAGTTGGACTTGATGATCTTAGAGGTCTTTTTCAACCTTAATGGTTGGAGGGTTGATGGTAAAGCAAACAATACAAGCTGTGCTACTGGAGGGCTATAGGCTAGAGGATGGCAGCGGGTCCTTTGGTTGATTCTTTCTGTTATCTTTTAGGGTTTGGTGAGGTGCCAGTCGTTGTACAGGTGTTGGTACTTTATCTGGGAGTGGCTAAAAGACTTTATGCTCTTCACCATCAAAATCTTACTAAAGATAAAATTAGTATCATGTGTGTTACTTGCAATAAAAAAAATGCCTTAGCAATGGGAATAAGAAAGGAGTGGAAATGATGTACCAATCAAAGCCAGAGTATTTTTGAACAGATAAAGAAGGCTCTTGAGAATTTTCAAAATTCAAATCTTTCCATGTGGGAAAAATTTATCTACTTCTAGTAAGAAAAAACAAACCCCAAACCAGAGTGAACTTCCTGCTCTGCCACAGGTTCTGGCCCTAATCATACAAGCCCTTTGCAGGTGCCTTCCCTCCCTCCCTCCCTCCCACTGATGTCGGCAGGGAAAAACCTGAAGCTCCCTACAGCTCAGAAGAGCCCATCGGTGCCCATGTTTGAATCTGCCTCAATTCAGCCAGGCCCACTATGGATTAAGCTTTAAGCATATGCTTAAAGTCCCATTGAGGCTTCATATTGGCACAAATGTAAGTACCACTGGGATTCTAGCTTCTGCTAAATTTGTTTCTGGAGTACCTGGCTAAATGTGTGTGTCTGAATTGTGGTTTCTGAAAGAGCATGTTTATATAATACAATATCGTGAGTTCTGAAAGGAGAGTTCATAACATTCATTGGGGTACCGCAGGAGTCAGGTTAATCTTTGTGGATCCTTAAATTCTTTTATGAATTGCTGCAAGACTTTGGGCTCAAATACCCCTGTATTCAGAATACTGCTATGTGAAGACAGGGGTATTTGAGCCCAAAGTAGGCAAGGAGTTCATATCAGAAAATTTAGGAAATTTAGAAAATTTAGGAAAGTAACAGCAGCATGGCAGTTTTGAAGTAAGCAGGCAGTCTAGACACCTACAGCAGTTACATAAGGATTCATTAAGGACTCTATAATATTTCATTAAACAAGTGTTGCATATTAAAGTATTAAGATATAATGTTAGCCATTTAGTTGCCTTGCAATGGAAAACAAACCACAAGAACGTATCTATCTCGTAGGAAAAAACATCAGGGTAGCCCTGCAAATTGCTTTACATGTGACACATCGTGGGTATAAAAAGATGCTAGATAGGAGAAGGGAAGCAATTTTCAGGGCCTGTTTTAGTTTTAAAGGCATACATATTTAAACTACATATTGTAACCTGGGATAGATCCACAAGAGCTTATTTGTATGCATTCACACTGGTTATGGCAATTGTGTTCAGAGGCCTCCTGAAGGCAGAATTACACACTCATTTTCAGAGCTGTTGGCTCTGTGAGCACGCATGGCTGCTCAGCAGCTGGAAACGAACATGCTTTAAGTGGGATGCTGATACTCAACCGCTGAGTAGTAACCAAAGCTAGTGGTTACTCCTGTAAGGACTGCTCCCTGTGTGAAGCCTTGGGCAGGGAATGCTGAATAGTTTATCTCTGTCCTTTATAAGACACCAGCTGTAGCATAAACCAAGCTTCATCCCAAGTGTAGGCATCTCTTCAGGCTACTGTGGCAAACATGTGCCATGTTAGGAACAAAATACCGTAAGCTACTGTGGTCTCCTACTCTCCACACGTAGAGAAAGTGAGGAAAATATAGGGTGTCTAGCTTAATTTTGCTGAGATTTGTGAAGACATCCTAAGAAAAAGCTGATGAAGTTGCTCTGTGGCACTCACTTTGTCCTGAAAAACTGTCCAATTAAAAAACTATGGGGGGGTTGTATTTAGGCTACTGGGTTGGAAAATATTTTGTCCTAGCCATATAAATAAGAGAAGAGCCTTTGCTGTATATAGTTATTAAATATGAGATCCCATCCCTGCAGTCTCCAGGGGATTCAAAATCTGTTTGGTTTTTTTTTTTTTTTTGCCATATTGACCCATATCTAATACCAATTCCTGTCACATGGTCTATTTTCCCCAGTAGTGATGAGGAGAGACTAATGAAATGTTAAACAATACATCATGTTTTGGGTAGCCTAGGGTTTTTTGATTTCTGTGAGGGTTTTTTTTGTTTTCTATTGTTAAACACTGAGTCAGTTCAAAACCTTCAAGTGCTACTGTGTACGTTGTATCTAGTGACACTTGTGAGTGCCAAACACAAACAACTGAAAGGCATAGAGAAATCTGCAGTTGAGGCCTGCTGTTTTTGTTTCATTCACATACATGGAATTGCCTGTCTTATGCAGAGTTTTGGAAAGGCTTATCCTGTATTTGTCTCCAAATGCTATGTTTGTTTCTCAGTCAAAGAAAATTTTGAAAGTCGAGTTGTAAGTTTGGAATAAGACAGCTGTGGGCTGTGGTGATGTTTGGAGGAATTGTGTGCTTAGCTTGCACTCCAAATTCCTTCTGTGTTCCTTTGAAAAGGCAAACATCTAGGGAGAATTACATATACACAATATACACCTAATTCCATTTAAAAAAACAAAACAAAACCCCCCATGAAGACCCCAACAAAATCAAACCACCAGGAAATACAAGTAACAAGCAACCTCTCTTTCTGGCTTTGGAATTCCACTAAGCAATTGAGAGGAACAGCAGCCTTTTACATAGGACTTTTCTCAGTAGGTCTTGTAATACTATATGAAAAAAAAAATCAGTGTCATCAACCTTTATTTTTAGGTGGAGAAACTGAGGCAGTGCAAATTCTTCCCCTGCCAGGTCGCATGCATAGCTGGCCATGGGGGAAAGAGATAAAGTGACTGTAGCTATCGGTCATTTGGCTGTCAGAAGGGACATCAGGGCCTGCAAACAAGAGCGCTCACTGTCAGTAAGTTACTTTGATTTATATTAGCAGTCCCAAACAAAATCAAACCAAAAATTAAATCCAAGCCCTCAATACAGAGAAATTGTGGGATCACTGAACTGTGATACACTTCTGGTTTTACTGGGGAATGGATATGCTGAAATCTTCTAGGTTATACATGTGTATGAAATTAGATCAATGCAGTGGTGTGAATGTCCTTAAAATAAATACTTCTGATGGGGTGAAAAACTGAAGTGTATCTCAGGTTTTGGCAATGAGTTTCTTCAAATGGTGGAAACATTTATATTACTATTATTATAGCTCTTGTAAGATGCTTTTCATCAGTGTTTCAGCATAAAAGTGTTCTGTAAAGTGCTTATGCAGATTGTAATATTGATTACAATCAAAGTCTCTCTTTTGAAGTTGATTTAAGGCATGCCAAATATGATAAGAGACTGTTACTTTGTGATTTATGCACATTTTTGGATGGCTGACATCAGCCTATAGCTGTTTAAGAAATTGATCTTAAGAGTACCTAAATGCTTTATATGACTCTCAGCCACATTCTGGATAACTTAGTATTAACTTATTGTTGTTTTCATTTTGTAATAATGGAGATGAAGTTGTATTGGATTGAATATACAAACAACTTGAGTAGACAGGTCTATTGTTTAGATGTATGGAAGTATTGGTATATTTTTGATTTCCCTCCATACATCTTCTGAACTAATGCCACGCATATGTATGTACATTTAAAGCCCAATGCAGGTTGTGTTTAAAACTGCTGGGTAGGCAAATGAGGATTGCAACATTTAATTCTATACAAGATGTCCTTCAGACACAATTAAATCTGATTTTTCTTGCAGACAAATAAATAATTCATGGAGTTTAGGTGTAGTCAGGTTATGAGCTTCCTGAAATTCTCAGATGATGCATAGATGATATGCAAAGGTTAATCTTTATATTAAAAGAAGAAAAGCTCAAATAGTTGTATCTCCAACATGAAAATCCATGTTGCCTAGGATACCATATTAAAGAGGCACAAAGTTCAGGATATGAATACATCCTCTTTATGCAAACACGACCTAGTATTTGTTTAGTCTAATAGATGTATGGATTTTGTCTGAATAACTCTTTATTTTCTCTTGAAAAACATGACATACAACGGGGAGAAAGGGATGGGGTTGGAGAGAGCTGAAGAGGTAAGGTAGAGTGATGGGAAATTGGAACTGAAAAACAGAAATGGCAAACACCCAAGAAGGCAGAAGGAGAAAGAGAGAGAAAACGATGAGGCTGGGAGGAGGAGCAGATGCCTGGCAGGTTTAAAGAAACCTGATGTAGATAAAGAGGAATTGAACTTATCAGCCGGTTGTATGCACGTAGCAAACAACGAGCCTTAAAGGGCTGACGGTGTTTTCTTTCCCTCCCCCCCCGAGTACTGCCAGGTGTTCCCAAAAGGCTGCGGTGGGTTTCGCCTCCGCATCCTGAGGCGGGCATGATGGGGACCGATCGCATCCCGCGGCGGGGTGGGAAGCATCGGTACCGCCCGCATCCCGGGGGCCGCTTGGTCGGAGCCCGCAGCAGCTTGGGGGAGCTCTTCGCATGTCGGAAAAACACAAACCCGGGCGGGGGGGGTCAGCCGCCTCTCAGGAGAGACGTATCGGGTGTAGCGGGTCATTACCAGCTGTTACTGCAGCACCCGTGTGCTGTGGTGTAGTCCGTAGCCAGAATCCCCTATTGGTCCTTCTCTCTCCAAGGACATCTTAATTGGGGTTCTCTGCTGTGCTGTGCTTCACCCAGTATCTCTTCTTCTTTTGTTCTCTCCCTTGCTGCTCTTAGAAATCGTACACACTTCGGGAACATCCTTTCACCAGATTGTATTGCTGAACATATTTGAGTCCCCAGTGAAAAAGATATCAGTGAGTTTGCTCAGCTAAGCAACAAATTGAGCTTCCTTTTATTAGAAATGCATAATAAACATGAGAGGAATAATACAATTTGTTCCTGTGTGTATTATCTTTGGGATACTTACTTGAAATAGCAGCATGCTTAGTATCTTAACAGAGGGGGAAATGGGCTTTGCAGTAGTAAATCTCAGTGCATAGCTCTGACAGCTATGTGTTGCAGAAATCCCACTTTTTTTTAGCATGCCACACAAATTTGCAGTTGTTCAGGAGCTGTGCCATGAGAAACACCAGTGCAGCCCTATCTCGGATCTCCAGCTGTGCATGGAAACCTTAGCTTGAAATTTATCTGGCCTTTGTCTGTATGTAGGAACATATGGACGTTAATCCCTGGAGGGAGTGATGCTCAGGCTTTCCCACAAACTGGCTTTAGAGGGTTCCCTGCTCTGTGTACAGATGTTATGAGTGCCAACATGACATCCTGTCTTCCTCTGACATCCAACAGACTAGGAGCCCAGAGACTGCAGCTGAGAGTGCTTTTAACCATCCAGTCACCAATATGGTTTTATGTAAATAATTTACTTTTGCTGACTTTGTTGATAGGTTGAGTGTGTCCACCACCATCTTCTGTTTCAAACATTAACATATTTTTAGGATAGTCATTATTTCTGCCTGCAGACTCTTCCTAACTGTAGCTGGCAGCACTCGGCAATGGCTGCTCATCAGAGTGCTGTTCACAGTGCTTGGAGCTGTATTTGCACTTGACATATTTGCCCGAGTCAGCTGAACTCTGCAGAGAGGAGCACTCTCAGCCAGGGTCTTCCTTAATTTTCATGCAATGCACCTGTATTGATTCAGTCCATCTTCATGACAACTTCTTACTGAAAAGTGGTGTCTCAAGCCCCCTTTCTGACTGGATAATTTCCTGGGTGTATATTTGGATAATAAAGGGTTGAGAAAGGACAAATGCCTGCTTTGTAGTTTGGCAATTTACTATTCAAACAGGCTTTTTAATTTCTTAAGTTTCTTAATCTACTTTTGGGTCACCTAAACCATCTTGTTTTCTATCCATGTGATGAGTTTTTTTTAATAATGAGACCAGATTTTTGAGCATGTATTGCTATTTGGAGTAAAGCTTACTGCTTTCACCCTGGCCAACCAGAGTTGTATGAATGTTCAGTGTAATGCTGGTATCTGGAGAGAATAGGAGAGTTAAATGCATTTGTCATGGGCTTTGTTTTTTGTGGTCGCTGGATGGGTATTTCATGTCAGAAAAATACAAAATACTGCATCCATTATACACGTAGCAGAAGGCTCCTCTGCAAGATGTCATTTGCATTAGTGTTGTAGTTGCTTCTTTCTGTCACAATACCATTGTATCTACTAAAAACAGTCCCTGGATTTTTTATTTTGTATATTGTAGATTTATAGAAATGTGGGTGTGTTTTTTGTGGTTTGTTTGTTTCTTTTAGTTCGCAATACCCAGGATGCCAGTGTTGAAGTATAACACAGTCATTCTCTGAAATTAGAGACCTAAAGTTTAGGCTGACCCTGAGCCTGGGAAAGGCTGAGTGTTGAAAAATCAGGCCGGACACAGCCTGTAAGACTTATTTGGTTGACTTGTCTTGATGACCCAGGAACCACAGCTGTCTCTCCAGCTTGACCTTGCACTGTTTAGCACTGAAATGTGATAAATACCTTGTCTTGTGATGTTATCTTTCTCTTATGGTAGTGCTAACCGTAGCCAGCCCAAAACTCATTTGATGGCATTGTGTCAGAGGAGGTTTGTGCACAGCATCTCATCCCAGGGGGCTGCTTCCAGTGTGTCTGCTCACCTTGAGAGGGAGTGGCTGCAATGGCAGCTGCAGTATGTGGTGGAGGGCCGAGAGATTGCAGGGTTGCTCAGACTAGCTGCTCACTGGGGTGTTGTGGGTGTTCTGGAGCTTCTCTATGCTCTAATGATCTGCACTGGAAATGTCTGTCCTTCTTCACAATACACTTTACTTAGGCAGGAAAATGTCAGTAGGGGCTGGTTTAAAAAAACCCAACCAAACAAACAGATATTATGAAATAACAGGCATGAAACTGCTCTCTCATATATGTTTTCAAATATTGGCATTTTATAATAGGCCAGTGTTAAAACTGAGACTTTTCTTCATAGAGGTGATTCAGTACAATTCAGTAAATTGCCCAGTGTTGCTAATCCAGGTAGGTGTCAGTCATAGGTATGAAAGACTTCTCTATTTGAGCAATGCTAGTGTATATTTTGGATCACTTTCATTTTCTACATCTGCCTGTTTGTGCTAGGACCTTCCTGGTTACTTCTCTAGGGTCTTGTGTGGTCCTTCTAAGCTTATTCATCATTAATGATTCTTTTCCTGATCAAGTGGAAATTCTGTGTTTTAATGGCCTGGTGCCTTACTGTCACTGCTATTCCATGACTAGTTGGTTCAGCTCAGCAGCTGTAATGAGTAAGGCACAGAAGGTGTTAGCCTGTTGAGTATCTCATACTATTGCAAGAAATCATCTTTCTACCATGTAGGTGATACCCCAGGGAAAGCCGGAGATCAAAATTTTATTTCCCATTACATGCATGCTGAATGACATTAGCCTAACATCTTGCAGGAGAAAGTACCTCAAATGAGCATGTCATGTAATCTGTTCATAAAGGCATATGATAGGGTTACAACAGTAGAAAGAACTGAAAGCTCCCTGCAGTAGCATAGCTTTCCTATTGGTAGATATTTACTATAAATGAGCATGCAGGCAGGGAACAACTTTTCAGTTTCTTTCTGGAGAGGAGCGTTAAATTTTTCTTTTGTAACAAATGTTTCTGGCTTGCAGGAAATAAATTTCTTTCCTTAGAAAACAAACACATCTCCTCTATGGAATTAGATTATAAATATCTAAGATGGAAACATCTTTGAAGACTGAATTAATCAGGTTCCTAGCTGGATTTTTCCATTTTAATTTTGTTTCTTAGAAAGGTGCATCACAAATACCCCTTTGGCTGCTGTTATGGGCTGGAGTAGTAGTTTGGCAGGAAAGGGAATGGAGAGAAGACAGAGAAGAATATTGAGATTGCAAAGCCAAGAATGCTAGAGGGAGGAAGCTTTGTCTTCTCAGACCTCATGTGTGTCGTGAAATGTTTCTGTACTAGTCATGTTCTAATGTAAATGTTTGTCCTACTGAATGGATGAGTAATTTATTTAATATTCCTTTTTGTTTTCCTCATTCAGTTGTAATTCAAGGCCTTTCTGTGTTGCATGTCTGTGCCCTAGTGAAAATAAATTTTCATCTTCTCCTAAGATGCTGGAGAGAGAGTTGCTCAAATGCTATTGTATGTGTCTTCAGTGAAACAACATGGTCCTGTTTTGCATCCAGGAGACTCACAGGCCATCATTATTTTGCCAAGTTAGGGTGCTGAGCTTTAGATGTCCACAGTGTTATAACTTAGAAATTACGCTGAAAATGTAGCACCTAGCAAGTGTGCTTGACCATTCCTCTGTCACGTGGGTACCTAAGCAGGGCTCACATGAATCTACTCCCCCATTCAATAAACAGTTTCTAAGTCTAGTTAGCAAGAGAATGGAGCCACTCCTTAGTTACACAGGAGCTCTGTTGAAAAGAGATATTGATATAATAAGAGTTGTGGTATTATGCATATGCACTAAGGGGCTTTGTCATCTTTTAATGTTGGACTTCAGCTCAGATGCTCATTTAAGACTGTTGATCTGGAGAGAATTTCCAAAAATTAAAAAAACCCCAAAACATAAAAATCCCTAAACCAAAACAAGGTACAAGCTGTTTGTTCTTGCCCCTATGGTCATGTTGTGACTAAAGAGATGTTTGAACAACAAACAGGATATTGAATTGCTCTATTTGACTCCAGCTAAAGGAAGATAAAATATACTCCCTTCGTCCCAGTAGCTTTCTCATTTATTTTCAGTAGAAGAAAGTAGAGACTTGGTGGTCCTAAATTCAGCTGCAGACTTTGGAAAGGAGTGTGTCCAAGTGGTTAGATCTTTATCATATCATAAGTTGTCCCTCTGTATCCTGTCTCCAATGGTCCTTCAGGAGCTGAGATGGTCTGCTTTTCTGTATGTCACCTGGCACAAATGTCCATGTGAAGTTACCCTTGGCTTATTTGCTCAGTCAGCTTCTGTCTCCATGGTGAGAGTATCCTTGTGGTTTTCCCCAGGAGCCCATATCCATCAGTGCTCCTGCATCTTGCTGCAAGCAGCTGCTCTCTCCTTTGACTTGGGCTGGGCATTCATATCTTCCCTCTTGCCAGCCTGGAGCACTCACTTTTCCACTGTCCCCAGCTGTGGCTGGTAGCCCCTTGTACTAACCCCACTCAATGCTAGGCTGTGTGACCATGAGCTTTAGCACATAAGGTGTTTTTTCCCTGATAGTATGTATAAAATACCATTTGTAAATGAAATGGGATCATGTGTGTTTGAGGGGTTCTGGTTCTGGAGCTTGAGGTAGGCAGAGAAAACATTCTGTTCTCAATTGAAAGGAGAAAAAGGCAAACCTGGAAGATGGATTACAGCCCAGGAAAGCAATCAAGACCAGTGAAGTTAAGGGAGAGACTCCACCAAATATGGTAGGGTTAATGAAACATAAGGAGAAAGCTGCCAGGAGTTTTGAGCCTGAGGAAATACTGAGGATGACGCAGCCACATCATTGCTCCTTCTCTTTCAAGAGTAGCCCAAGATTGGTTCTTGAACTCAGGAGCTCAGATGAACTCCTTGGAGAGAGCTAGAAAGGATGTGGAGGTTGTGACCAGTGTTTGTTTATATCTGAATTTCTTTGGAAGGCCAGTCCACTGGTTGCACGAAGCTGTCCTTGAAGTTGCCTAAACCTGAAGTAACTCCTAACGTCATGGCAACTGAATAAGGGAAGGGACCACATTCCTTAGGGTGCCACGTGGGATTTTGTACTCCTTCCTCACTTCTGCTGCCGTAAAGCCATGACATGATTGCCCTCACTCCTAGGAGAAATACATCACTAGGGAGATGCTTCCCTTGCCTGGGACTGGTTTGTAAGAGAGTGCCTTTGTTTCTAGGTCTGTTTTTATTGCCAGGTATTCTGTATGCCTATGGAACCCAGAAAAAGAATTGCCTATTGCCTGTGAACCAAGATACTGTAAAATAAAATAAAAAAAAAATCTTTTTCTTCCTCCTAATGAGATGTTTGTTTAATAAAAAGGGTAAATCCATGCTTCTTTTCCAGGTATTTTAGTTCTCTGTCAGTGCCCATGAAAATTGCTGACTATACTTTAAACTAGAGACCCACTGAAGCCTGAACTGATTTTTTTCTTTTAAGAAAAGTGATGAAAACTCTTCATATCCAAATTGATTTTAGATGTGCTGGTTTCACTTAGAGAAGGGGACTATACTATACTTTCAGTGCATCTGTCATATCTGTTGTTTGATGCAAGGGATTCTTGCGAGTTACTGGAATTGTGAGGCAAGGGTGAAGCTGGCTTTTGAGGCCCAAAACTTGTGCACCTCAGGTGGGAGGCAGACATTGTCCTCTGTAGATAATAGGGAGGGAGGAACCAAAGAGGGCAGAGAGAGGCTGCTGCAAAAAGTAATTCAGAGCAAGAGTCCAGCTTAGATGTGCCAAATCATGCTCTGGAAGAGCTTCTTGTTCTGTCTTCCCTCCCATTCCCTTGGAAACATTTCCTGGCTCCTTTATTTGATTTGGATACTTGGAAAGTTATCTTCTAGATCCCATAGAAAGAGCTTGCAGTATTTCTGTGTGGCAGCACCTGGATTCTCCATCTTTTTCTCTGTCCGTCTGCACTGAAGTTCCTCATCACACAAATATATCGGACTGTGCTCTTTTTCTATTCTACAAATATCTATTCACATTGCTGAACTATCAGGACAGTTTCTGGGCAATAATATTGTGAAAGGTTATAAAAATGATCTATATTAACTTTACCAGCCCTTGTGTCTGGCTTCCTTGTCCAGCAATGCCAGGTTCTGGCTGTAGAAACTACATGAGCCATTGGGGCAGACATCTCTTCCTGCTCAGCCTTTGTGCTTGCACTGCCCGCAGCCTGATTATTTTTTAATTTTGGGGTTTTTTTTAGCTTCTTTCAGTGGTTATCAAAGATAATCCTAGTAACTCCTGGTGTTGTTTTTGGGGTTTTTTTTTAATTTATTTTAAAGAAAGATGTGAGTTTTAGTGCATAACACATGAAATAAGATGTTTATATATGAAATAATATTCAATTTCTCAGTATATAATCCATGGAGGGAAGAAAGTGGTTGACAGGGAGCATGATAGAAACACAGATTCTGATAACCCCACCATAAGCACACGGACAAAGCATAGGAATGTATAACAGCTTATTAATGTGAGCTCCTTTCATGGCATTTTCACGGCATTTTCACAGCCTCCAAGAATTGCCTGTTTTGTGTTTGAAAGTTTATTTTTTCATGTTATCCTTCATGTTTGCTCTTTGACCTTATTATAAAATTTGCTAATATAGCAGAAATGGCTTTAGATTTTTTTTTTTACTATTTTTTTTTTACTTGTAGTTTAATTTCCAGACAGTGATATGTTGGGACTATGAGGCTGTTCAATCCAAATACAAGGTGCTGTAGTTCATGATCATACTTGAAATCCTTTCCACTAGTATTACATTCTTCATCTTATTACAATTACAGCAAGGTAAAGAGAATCTTTGTTTTTTCACTATTTTGGCTGCAACAATGAAATATATGAGCAATAACATGCAGCAAGGCTTATGTTTATTGAAGACAATTCAAATCACCCATAATTGAAAGAATATGGGGTGGGTGCCTGATTCCTACCAAGTCCCAGAGTTAGGAAGAACAAGAACACAAGACCTTCTGTAGCATACTCAGAAAAAACATGTAAATTTCAGTCCATGCAGATGCCAATATTATTTGTGAGGCAGAACAGGCTGAATTGAGGTGGCATTTTAGTACTGAAGGATCTGAGGCCGTATTCAATGTGGACTATAGTGTTTGAGGTATCGTGGTTGCTGTGTGGCCATGGCGAGCAGAGCAGGTGAAGCTGGAGATGTGCATGATGCTAGAAGCATGGAGCTGACAGCCTATGCCATCATATCCTTTTCTTTTGATTACCCTCTTGCTCTCCTCTACCCTTAAATTACTTCAGCAGAGAATGAGGTTTTTGTAGTCTTTATTTAAGCAGCTAGATAGTCTTCTTTGAAAGGAAAGACAGAAAATCCACATTAGTGGCTGCATGCTGTGGGAAGAGGAATTTCAAGAGGAAGGTTTGCCTTTCACTAGACACCAGAAGGTGGAACTGCTGCTGCAGAGAAGCTGAACATTAAAATAGGCTCTTACTGTTGTGCAAAAGTGATAGATGGGGTGGGGAAAAGGAGAACAAGAGTGATATTAATTATGTATGACCTAGTGAGAATAAGAGTTTAATACTGCTGGGGAGAGGAGGAGCTTGGGTACACTTTGAAGCTGGGCTCATCTGCCAGTTTTGTCATAACTCTAGACCAGTTGCATGGGATACAGGTGCTCTCCTATGTTGCCTTCTCACAATTGCTGCTCTGTGTGCAGCATAAGAGAGTTAGAGGGAAGTGGTTGTAAACCCTTTCCAGGAGATGCCTTTTTACTACATAAAATATACATGTAAAACCTTTAAATTGCAGGTTATTGGTGAAAAGTGTAGTCATTGCTTTCAATGAGTTGACATTAAATAATAGAAACACTATACAAAAGTAGTATTGGAACAGATATGTGTTCTAAAGGTTGGCAAATAATGACTTTGCAGAGCTGATCTATGCAGTTAGGGCTGTAAGAAGCAGGTATATTCTGCATGTGATATGGACATACCCATAACTTTTCTGGGTCATTTACTAAAGGAGCTTGAATTTCCCTGTTAATAGTACTTTTGGAAGTAGGTAAATAAGCCAGTGGCAAAGCAGTGTTTTGATTTGAGAGGAGATGACTAAGCATGTGTGTGCATCAAAGCTTTATTCCAAGACTTGAAAGCAATTTGAATTCAGTATACTATAGGCATTGTTCTTCAGTCTTTATACACTGAAGCCTGTGACCCTAGAACAGAACCTATTTGGTAGATACTGTGGGGATAAAAGTATCTTTTTGTTCTCTAGTTGTAAAGAATTTATATTGCAGTTCACCTAAGAGCATTCATGAAATGACAAGATTAATTTCTTGATATGTTTAATCAATATACTATAAAAAAACCCCAAGAGTGTTAAAAAAAAAACAAACAAAAAACCCCTCAACCCCACCAAACCACCCAAACACCTGACTGAAATTAAAAAGCCAAGGTGGAGATTCATACAAGCAGATTGGTAATTTGTTGCCTCCGTGCTGATGGTATGTTTTATGTGTGTTTGTTGCCAGTGTGCTGATTTAGGGAACTTGCATTGTAGATCTGTAAATATAGGACCATAGTTTTACCTGGTATAACTTCATTAAAAATCTTCTCCATACCTAGCATGATTGAATGTAAAACCCTGAGATAATTTTTTTTTGTGCTCACAAACAAGAAAAGCGGACATTAAATTGGCATGTTATTTGTTTGCATTATCTAGGGTCTCTGAAGCAATTACTTTTTCGTGTGTTAGCAAGTCTGGAAGTCTTTCTGTTTGCATCTTTATAGCATAGAGACAATGGCCACAAGGATTGATCCTTGATGCAGCTGAATTAGTACACAACTGACAGGATCAGGCCTCTGCTGATGTCTGTAGTGAACACACAAGATTTTTTTTTCAGTATTAAAAATTACTCTATTTCCGCTGCTGGCCCTTTGTCCTCATTTATCTGGCAATAAGGTTTGTGCTTTAGTATTGTCTATTGCAGCCTCCAGGAATTTGATATTAATTTCACCTGGGTAGTTTCACTACCTAGGCTGGTAACACTTCGTTATAACTGCAGTGATGTTTTTCCCTTTGGTCCACAAATTATTTTGGCTATTTTCTCAGCACCAGAAAAGCTTTATTTGATAAGTGGCTGATAACAAAATAGATACTGCATTTGGGCCATCATGTGTATGGTCCAGAAATTCTTCTGCTGGCTCTCATTTCTTCCTTGCAGTACACAGCAGGTAGAGCATTCAGCCAGAGAAGACAGTCCTGGGATTTAATTGTCTTTCTGCTGGAGGATTCTGAATGCATGTTTTCCACTTCTAAGTGAACCTGACCATAAGGAGTCTCATTTTCCCTCTCTTGATGAAAAGAGCTCTTTCTACAGGATGCTTGAGTACCAGTTGCTCCAAATAGCAAGAGAATCACCACATAACTGAATCATTCAGGTGCTCCCTAGGGAAAGGAAAGCCTTGGGTCACATTTGTCAGTATGCTTACTGATGAATGGGTGAGTGTATGGAAACAGGCCACAGGTTTCCCATCCTCCCTAGTAAGGACTGCAATCACCAGGTGTCAGAGTCAGGTTTGCTCTCTCCATAAGAGAAGAACTGATGCTCTGTGTCTCCCATCCTTGGTGACCACAGCAAGGACTGCCTCCTGGATGGAGGGAAGTGCTAGCCAAAGTGTGTGAGGAGAGAGATCGTTCAGTCTTTATCGCTGATGCTTTAGTTTGAGGATTAATAACAGAAGTGAGAAAACGAGGAAAAAAAAATCCAGTATGGATAAAAGCAGGAATGGTAGGAAGGCACTGTAGGCAGATGTATGCAATACCCCTCTGATGCTTTCTGCCCTGCAACAGGGCCACCTGCTCTCATTTGAAATGATGATCTTTGTTCTGAGTTCCAGATGGAAAAAGCCAAGAAGCAAGCAGTGTGCAATCAACTGAGAAGAGCTACAGTTTGTACCTCCAGAGGTTGTGTGCACAGGCAAATATGTAGGCATGGTATTTCATTAAATCAAGAACAGTGTTTGTATGGACACTTTAATTACAGACATGATTTACTTTGGAGGGGGGTTTTTTGAGGAAGGAATTCTTCTCTTAAGTATTTGCTGCTGTGAGCACACAAGAATACAGGCAGTCTTTCAGGAGAGAGAAAGTTTAGAGGAGCATCCCTACAACTATTTCACAAAAGTGAAGCAAACCCTGGGGCAGTGGAAAAGAGCTGCAAGGCTGTAACATCCTGTACCCTACTGGAGATGTGACCTCGGTTCCCTCAGATAAAGAAAGAAGATATGGTTCTCGCATGCCCAATAAATGGGGGTGATGGTCTGACTTGAGTAAGGGATTTATGGCTGTGGATCCCACACAGAGATGGTTGCTTCCCTAACTCTGATCCTTGTGCCACTTCTATCTTGATGAACAGCCAAGGTAGCTCGTTTGCCAAGTTTTGTGGATCTCACACACAGACAACCAACTGTATGTCCTGGCACCTGCAATGGTGAACACTGCCCTGGCAGTGCAGCAGCATTTTGCCTCAGCTGCCGCTTTTTCTTGAGCATAGAGTGCTGACAGAGGGAGAATCAGCCTCTAGAGCCATATTTGCAGGTCCAAACTAATTTGCAAGTTAATTCAGGAAATTTGTAGAATCACTGCTTTCCCTCTAAGTACCTGTTTGCAGGATTTGCTGGATTCTGGTGTTTAGCAGCCCAGAAATGAATCTCTCTGTGGTGTACAGGTGGGACCAGTTCTTGGGTGACTTTTCAGCTTCAGGTAAAATTCAAGTTGCGAAGAAAGTGTATTCTTAAGGTGAAAAGTTAAAGAGAAGCAAAACTTGGTAGGAAGAAACTTGTTTAGCTGAGACCTAGTGCAGCTTTCCCAAGCTAATGGTACTTTGTGCTCATGCTGTGACCCTGCTGCTGCTGCCATCTCACACTTTAAAGCCGTGTGTTTGATTCCTTTACCTGGCTGAAAGCCAGGTGTAGTGTGTTCCTCAAAGAAGACTGCTGTGGTCATAGCTGAAGCCCTGACTGTGCCACCAGCCTGATGGTGCAGAGCAGTAGGATGTGTTTGCTCATTTTTGAACCTTCCTAGGAAGAATCCTGCCAAGGCCCTAGTCTCTTGCCTCTGGATGCTGCATGTAATCGTTGTCCATGTGGGTGACTGGAAGAGAGGTGGAGGATGGGAGGAAAGGAAGGCCAGGAGGTGGCTGGGGTTGAAGCTTCCTGCACATGTGTGCAAGCAATGGGGAAGGCCTGCCCTGCTTCCTTCAGCCCATCAGACTGCATTTTGCAACCCAAGAGAGAAGTCTTGGCTCACCCTTCTGCCTGTACTCTCCAAAGAGTTCAGCACCTTGATTTTTTTTTTTTTAAGAGAGCTTCACTGTATCTCATTTTAGCGGTGCTTCAGCATCAAGGTTTTACTAGACTGCATCACCAGATAACCCTGGTGAAGTGCATCAGTGTGTGGCCCTGGAGGAGCCCTTCACTACCCAGCTTTTTGGGGGTGATTTCTCTTGTTGGGGTTTATGAGGTCAGTGCTTTTATGAGGCCTGCACCATTATGAAGTGCATAGGCTTTATGAGGACAGAGGCTTTATGACATTTATGCGGTACATGAGGACAATGTTTTCATTATTTCAGGTGTATGGAGTTGAAGAGTCCAGGGTGTTTATCACGCCTGCATCTTTATGAGATATATGGGTTTTATGAGGTCAGTGCTTTTATGTAGCCTGCACCGTTATGAAGTTCATGGGCTTAATGAGAGTAAAGACTTTAAGACGTTCATGGGGTTTATGAGGACACCATTTTTATGATGCGAGGTTCTTTATGAGGTTTAAGGGTTCTATGAGGTCAGTGCGTTTATGAGGCCTGCATCATTATGAGGTGTATGGTGTTTATGATGACAGAGCTTTTGTTAAGGCTCTGCCATTATGAGATTTCTCGGCTTTATGAGAAAAGAATGTTTATGAGGCCTGCACCATTATAAGATGTATGGGGTTTATGAGGTCAGTTCTTTTATGAGGCCTGAACCATTATCAAGTGGATGGGATTTATGAGGACAGAGACTTTATGACATTTATGGGGTTTATGGCGACATCCTGTTTATGATGCCCGTCTTTAAGAAGTTTATGGACATTAGGAGGACAGTGCGTTAATGAGGCATTCATCATTATGACGTGGATGGGCTTTATGATGACAGAGCTTTTGTGAAGGTTCTGCCATTTTGAGGTATCTGGGTTTATGAGGAAAGAACGTTTATGAGGCCTGCACCATTGTCAAATGTATGCACTTAATGAGGTCAGTGCTTTTATGAGGCCTGCACCTTTATGAGGTGTCTGGGCTTTATGATGACAGAGGCTTTATCAGTTTTACAGGGTTTATGTGGACATCGTCTTTACAATGCGCATCTTTATGATGTTTATGGACTTTATGAGGACAGTGTGTTTATGAAGCATTCATGATTATGAGGTCGATGGCATTTATGATGGCAGAGCTTTAGTGAAGGCACCGCCATTTTGTAGTTTCTGGGTTTTATGAGCAAAGAAAGATTATGGGGCCAGCACCATAATGAGATGAATGGGGTTTTGAGGTCAGTGCTTTTATGAGGCCTGCACCATTATGAAGTGGATGCGCCTTATGAGGTCAGTGCGCTTCTGAAGCCTGCGCCATTATGAAGCGGATGGGCTTTATGAGGTCAGGGGTTTTTTGAGGCCTGCACCATTATGACATCTATGGGCTTATAAGGTCAGTGTTTTATGAGGCCTGTACCATTATGAAGAGGATGGGCTTTATGAGGTCACTGCGTTTATGAGGCCTGCACCATTATGAAGTGGATGGGCTTTATGAGGTCAGTGCTTTTATGAGGCCTGTACCATTATGACATCTATGGGCTTATGATGCCAGTGCTTTTATGAGGCCTGCACCATTATGACGTATATGGGCTTATGAGGTCAGGGCTTTTATGAGGCCTGCACCATTATGACATCTATGGGCTTATCATGTCGGCGCTTTTATGATACCTGCACCATTATGAAATGGATGGGCTTTATGAGGTCAGTGCTTTCATGAGGCCTGCACCATTATGACATCTATGGGCTTATGAGGTCAGTGCTTTTATGAGGCCTGCACCCTCATGACATCTACTGGCTTATGAGGTCAGTGCTTCTATGACGCCTGCACCATTATGACATCGATGGGCTTTATGAGGTCAGTGCTTTTATGAGGCCTGCACCATTATGAAGTGGACGGACTTTATGTGGTCAGTGCTTTTATGAGGCTTGCACCATTATGAAGTGGATAGTTTTTATTATGTCAGTGCTTTACTGAGGCCTGAACCATTATGAAGTGCATAGACTTTATGAGGTCAGTGCTTTTCTGAGGCCTGCAACATTATGACATCTATGGGTTTATGAGGTCATTGCGTTTATGAGGCCTCCACCATTATGAAGTGGATGGGCTTTATGAGGTCAGTGCTTTTATGAAGCCTGTACCATTAAGTAGTGTATAAGCTTTATGACGTCAGTGCTTTTATGAGGCCTGCATCATTATGAAGTGGATGGGCTTTATGAGGTCAGTGCGTTTATGAGGCCTGAACCGTTATGTAGTATATAGGATTTATGAGGTCAGTACGTTTATGCGCCCTGCAACATTATGAGATCTATGGGCTTATCATGTCGGTGCTTTTATGATGCCTCCACCATTATGAAGTGGATGGCATTTATGAGGTGAGTGCTTTTATGAGGCCTGCACCATTATGACATCGATCGGCTTATGAGGTCAGTGCTTTTATGAGGCCTGCACCATTATGACATCTATGGGCTTATGAGGTCAGTGCTTTTATGAGGCCTGCATCATTATGAAGTAGATGAGCTTGATGAGGTTACTGCTTTTATGAGGCCTGCACCATTATGAGGTATATGGGGTTTGTGTGACAAGTGCATTTATGAGGCATGCACCATTATAAAGTGGATGGGTTTATGAGGTCGGGACATTTATGAGGCCTGCACCATTATGACATCGATGGGCTTATGAGGTTAGTGCTTTTATGAGGCCTCCACCATTATGACATGGATGGGCTTATGAGGTCAGTGCTTTTATGAGACCTGCACCATTATGGCATCTATGGACTTATGATGTCAGTGCTTTTATGAGGCCTGCGCCATTATGAAGTGGATGGGCTTTATGAGGTCAGTGCTTTTATGAGGCCTGAACCGTTATGTAGTGTATAGGATTTATAGGGTCAGTACGTTTATGAGGCCTGCACCATTATGACACCTATGGGCTTATTATGTCGGTGCTTTTATGAGGCCTGCACCATTATGAATGGATGGGATTTATGAGGTCAGTGCGTTTATGAGGCTTGCACCATTATGAAGTGGATAGTTTTTATGAGGTCAGTGCTTTTATGAGGCCTGCACCGTTATGAAGTGCATAGGCTTTATGATGTCAGTGCTTTTATGAGACCTGCACCATTATGATATCTCTGGCCTTATGATGTCAGGGCTTTTATGAGGCGTGCACCATTATGACATCTATGGGCTTATGAGGTCAGTGATTTTATGAGGCCTGTACCATTATGACATCTATGGGCTTATGATGTCAGGGCTTTTATGAGACCTGTTCCATTATGACATCTATGGGCTTATGAGGTCAGTGCTTTTATGAGGCCTGCACCATTATGAAGTGGATGAGATTTATGATGTCAGTGCTTTTATGAGGCCTGCACCATTATGACATCGATGGGCGTATGAGGTCAGTGCTTTTATGAGGCCTGCAGCATTATGACATCGATGGGCTTATGAGGTCAGTGCTTTTATGAGGCCTGCACCATTATGAAATGGATGGGCTTTATAAGGTCAGTGCTTTCATGAGGCCTGCACCATTATGAATTGTGTGGGCTTTATGATGTCAGTGCTTTTATAAAGCCTGCACCATTATGACATCGATGGGCTTATGAGGTCAGTGCTTTTATGAGGCCTGCAGCATTATGACACCTATGGGCTTATGATGTCAGTTCTTTTATGAGGCCTGCACCATTATGACATCTATGGGCTCATGAGGTTAGTGCGTTTATGAGGCCTGCACGGTTATGAAGTGGGTGGGCTTTATGATGTCAGTGCTTTTATGAAGCTTGCAACATTATGACATCTATGGGCTTATGAGGTCAGTGCTTTTATGAGGCCTGCACCATTATGACATCTATGTACTGATGAGGTCAGTGCTTTTATGAGGCCTGCACCATTATGACATCTATGGGCTTATGAGGTTAGTGCTTTTATGAGGCCTGCACCATTATGAAGTGGATGACCTTATAATGTCAGTGCTGTTATGAGGCCTGCACCATTATGACATCTATGGGCTTATGAGGTCAGTGCTTTTATGAGGCCTGCACCATTAGGACATATATGGGCTTATGAGGTCAGTGCTTTTATGAGGCCTGCACCATTATGACATCTATGGGCTTATGATGTCAGTGCTGTTATGAGGCCTGCACCATTATGAAGTTGACGGGTTTATGATATCAGGACTTTTATGAGGCCTGCACCATTATGAAGTGGATAGGCTTTATGAGGTCAGTGCTTTTACGAGGCCCGTACCATTATGAAGACGACGGGCTTTATGATGTCAGTGCTTTTATGAGGCCTGCAACATTACGACATCGATGGGCTTATGAGGTCAGTGCTTTTATGAGGCCTGCACCATTATGACATCGATGGGCTTTATGATGTCAGTGCGTTTATGAGGCCTGCACCATTATGAAGTGGATGGGCTTTATGATGTCAGTGCGTTTATGAGGCCTGCACCAATATGACATCTATGGGCTTATGATGTCAGTGCTTTTACGAGGCCTGTACCATTATGAAGTGGATGGGCTTTATGAGTTCAGTACTTTTATGAGGCCTCCACCATTATGATATCTATGGGCGTATGAGGTCAGTGCTTCTATGAGGCCTGCACCATTATGACATCTATGGGCTTATGAGGTCAGTGCTTTTATGAGGCCTGCACCATTATGACATCGATGGGCTTATGAGGTCAGTGCTTTTATGAGGCCTGCACCATTATGACATCTATGGGCTTATGAGGTCAGGCTTTTATGAGGCCTGCACCATTATGACATCGATGGGCTTATGATGTCAGTGCTTTTATGAGGCCTGCACCATTATGACATCGATGGGCTTATGAGGTCAGTGCTTTTATGAGGCCTGCCCCTTTATGAAGGTGACGGGCTTTAAGATATCAGGACTTTTATGCGGCCAGCACCATTATGAAGTGGAGGAGCTTTATGATGTCAATACTTTTACGAGACCTGTACTATTATGAAGTGGACGGTCTTTATGAGGTCAGTGCTTTTACGAGGCCTATACCATTATGAAGTCGACAGTCTTTATGAGGTCAGGGCTTTTAAGAGGCCTGCACGATTATGACATCGATTGGCTTATGATGTCAGTGCTTTTATGAGGCCTGCACCATTATGAAGTGGATGGGCTTTATGATGACACTGCGTTTATGAGGCCTGCACCCTTATGAAATGGATAGGCTTTATGATGTCAGTGCTTTTATGAGGCCTGCACCATTATGATATCGATGGGCTTTATGATGTCAGTGCGTTTATGAGGCCTGCACCATTATGAAATGGATGGGCTTTATGATGTCAGTGCTTTTATGAGGCCTGCACCTCTATGAATTGGATGGACTTTATGTGGTCAGTTCTTTTATGAGGCCTGCACCATTATCACATCTATGGGCTTATGAGGTCAGTGCTTTTATGAGGCCTGCACCATTACGAAGTGGATGGACGTTATGATGACAGTGCGTTTATGAGGCCTGCACCATTATGAAATGGAGAGGCTTTATGGTGTCAGTGCTTTTATGAGGCCTGCACCATTATGAAGTGGGTGGGCTTTATGAGGTCAGTGGTTTTATGACGCCTGCACCATTATGACATCTATGGGCTTATGAGGTCAGTGCTTTTATGAGGCCTGCACCATTATGCAGTGGACGGGCTCTATGATATCAGGGCTTTTATGAGACCTGCACCATTATGAAGTGGATGGGCTTATGATGTCAGTGCTTTTATGAGGCCTGCACCATTATGAAGTGGATGGGCTTTATGAGGTCAGTGGTTTTATGAGGCTTGTACAATTATGAAGTGGGTGGGCTTTATGATGTCAGTGCTTTTACAAAGCCTGCACCATTATGCCATCTATGGGCTTATGAGGTCAGTGCTTTTATGAGGCCTGCACCATTATGACATCTATGGGCTTATGAGGTCACTGCTTTTATGAGGCCTGCACCATTATGACATCGATGGGCTTATGAGGTCAGTGCTTTTATGAGGCCTGCACCACTGTGAAGTGGATGGACTTTATATGGTCAGTGCTTTCATGAGGCCTGCACATTATGACATCTGTTGGTTTATGATGTCAGTGCTTTTATGAGGCCTGCACCATTATGAAGTGGATGGGCTTTATGATGTCAGTGCTTTTATGAGGCCTGCACCATTATGGAATGGATGGGCTTTATGTGTTCAGTGCTTTTATGATGCCTGCACCATTATGAAGTGGATGGGCTTTATGAGGTCAGTGTTTTTATGAGGCCTGCACCGTTATGACATCGATGGCCTTATGATGTCAGTGCTTTTATGAGGCCTGCACCATTATGACATCGATGGGCTTTATGATGTCAGTGCTTTTATGAGGCCTTCACCATTATGAAGTGGATGGGCTTTATGACGTCAGGGATTTTATGAGGCCTGCACCATTATGAAGTGGATGGGCTTTATGATGTCAGTGCTTTTATGAGGCCTGCACCATTATGAAGTGGATGGGCTTTATGATGTCAGTGCTTTTACAAAGCCTGCACCATTATGACATCGATGGGCGTATGAGGTCAGTGCTTTTATGAGGCCTGCACCATTATGTCATCGATGGGCTTATGATGTCAGTGCTTTTGTGAGCCCTGCACCATTATGAAATGGATGGGCTTTATGATGACACTGCGTTTATGAGGCCTGCGCCATTATGACATATATGGACTTATGATGTCAGTGCTTTTATGAGGCCTGCACCATTAAGACATCGATGGGCTTAAGAGGTCAGTGCTTTTATGAGGCCTGCACCATTATGAAGT
>NW_020897763.1:0-23626 GCF_003984885.1 Neopelma chrysocephalum
AAAAAAAAAAAGGAGGGGGTAGTTTTAGTGTCCAGTTTTAGAAGATTCACTGGAAGATACAAGTGAAAATTTTGAGACTAAACATATAAAAAATTTCTTCCTTATTTCTGGTATATATCACATGGCCGAGTACCTGATAAATTTGCTACATTGCTTAGTGTATATTCCCCTTATTCATTGACATATTATTATCTTTTTAAAATTTGTGTTCATCCTTTGACAAGCTCATTATCTGCACTTATAATTCAAGAGCAAAGGACCTTCAGAAATTTTTTCTTGATCCTGATCAAAGAGAAAAACAAAGAGCTCACCCATTCCTTCAGCTTTCTCACAGTGGTGCTAAATTGCATCAAATACCTGCTTTAGACATGGTGATTGACTCTTGTCAGGAAGTTTTACAACGAAAAAATTATCACCCTCCCTGTCAAATCCCATTTTGGCAACTTTACATTGAAATGCAGTTGGTTTAATTGCACGTTCCCTTGTTCCTTATTGAAGGAAAATATGAATAGGAGCACCTGGTCAGTCCCTTCTGCGCTGCCTTTTCCTTTGAAGGAACATCTGGTTTTTATTTTGATGATTATGATATATTGCAAAACTCAACTGGATTTCAGAGAATGTGTAACTCACTCAAGATGGTGCTTCCAGAAAATGTCTCTACTCCATGTGAGAAATGGAAAAGAAACCCAATCACAGCAAGGTTTTGAAGTGAAAACTTCTAAGTTTGTCCTCACAACAAGTAAATGGTAAGTTGGAAGAAAAAAATAATCAGTTGAAAGCGTTTTTTCTTAAAGCCTGTAATTTTCTGGGACTCATGCCATCAGTATGGTTTCGGTAATATTTCCCAAAGGAAGGAACTTACCTGGAAGTCTTTTTGTGAAATCCACTAACACTTGGACGTGGACAACGGCCGTCTCAGAGAGCCGGAGAAAACTCTCCTCAGCACTTGCAGTTTCTTGCAGCTGCATGAAAGAGCATTTGGACATCAGATTTAACCAAGGCACAGTGCTGAGGACAACAATAACTTAGCCATGCAGGCTGAGTGTGCTGGATACCTACAAACTTCTTGGCTTCCTCGAGGGGAATTGTGTATTTTTGGTGTGCTGCTACGATGTGGTCGAGAAGCTGATGTTCCCCGGGAGTAAGTTCCATCTTCTCTGGGATCTGTTAAAAAAATAAACCCATCAGGTGACAATGACTTGGGGTAAAAATAAATGATAAAAAGAGGTATTTTAAATAGAAGAATATCCCACTTTTCCAGATCTTGTTGTAGATGATACATGCTTACTATTCAGTCCCTCATCTTCCAGCTTTATGTTGCAAAGGAAACTGCTCTTCTGCTTGAAATTCTTCCTGAGTCGCTTTGACTTGCACTGGACTTCAGTCAGCAAACCTGCAAGGCATGGAAGTGGGCATCAATATGTGTATTTTGAATTAATTACAATTTGAAATCATCTTTGTTTTTAGAGATGACTCGAGTCTTGCAGCACAGGAGCCATCACCTGTAAGGAACTACACACTGGAGGATATGGCAATGTGTGGTTTGTCAGGTGAGTTCATGTTCAGTACCCACCAAAGGCCTGAGGGTTTCCAGTCCCCTCCTTTCTTGTGACTCTGTGACATACAGGCATCAGAATTTTTCATCAAAGACCATCATGCCGTTTTTATTTAATTTTTTTCCCCAAACACTAAAGCACCTTTGATCTGCTCACTGCTGTCCTGACAGGGCTCAGGATATTTAGCTTCTCTTCTCAGTACTTTCTTTCCTTTTTTTCTTGTAATGTCTTTGAACAATAGTCCTCTTAACTTAGGGAGATACTTCCCAAGCATTGCTTGTTTCTGCACATGAAGATGTTACAGGTGCTGCGGACTCCAAAGATAATTTTCCTACAGCCAAATGAAGCTTAGACTGATATCATTTAGCTCTAATGAGAAGGGATTTACTTTGGAAAAGGCTTTATCCAAGTTGATTAGTGAAGTAGGCAGCATGGAAGGAGCACTTACATTCTGCCAGCATTCCCACAGCTTTGCACTTCTTCAGGCGACATTCCTGGCACTTCCTCCTCATGTACATGTCCATCTCACAGTGCCCTCCGTTCTTGCACTGATACACCGCGTTCTTGGTGATGCTGCGTCGGAAGAACCCTGCAAACAAGGGGCAGGTCATGGCTGCAGCAATCTAAGGAGCTTTATCTCATAGGAATTTAAGGAATTAAAAGTGTCTTTCAGGTTTGATTGGTTGGGGCTTTTAAATGGAAACATTACCTTGATTTTAAATTTACTTTTTAACAACATAGTTATGTCTGGTTCTTTCTGACTGATATTAAATGCTGTTTTCCATACATAGAGTCATAGAATCACAGAATATCCTGAGTTGAAAGGAACACACAAAGATCAAGTCCAACTCCTGTTCCTGCATGGGACAACCCCAAAAATCTCACCCTGTGCATAAGAGTGTTGTCCAAACACTCCTTGAGCTCTGGCAGCCTTGGGGCCCTGGGGAGCCTGTTCAGTGCCCGACCACCCTCTGGGGGAAGAACCTTTTCCTGAGATCCAACCTAAACCTCCCTGACACAGCTCCAGCTGTTCCCTCAAGTTCTGTCACTGCTCACAGAGAGCAGAGATTGGAGCTGCCCCTCTGCCTCCCCTTCAATATAACAAGTTAAATATAATTAGTCAGTCATTACTACTTGCTTTTATTTAATTTTAATGATAAGTAAAATTAATAACACTCAAGAAAATCTATAATAAATAGTCATGAGAAAATCAGTACCTGCTTAAGCAGAGACTATTCTGTTGAGTCATCTGTGCAAAAATGAGATTCTTGAGGTGCTCATATTAAATACAAACTGTGAAAGCATTTCTTCAAAAAATGCTGTAAAAATGTGAATCCGGGAGTAAGTGTGTTAGATAAGGGGCTCCTTAGATAAATTAAAACCCTCTGTAGAAACAGCTTAAAACCCAACGAAACCTGTTTGCACAAATCACAGGTGTGGAATGTTGTGTGGCCAGTCCTGGGTCGGGTCCTCACCTTTGCAGCCCTCGCAGGTCAGGGCGTTGTAGTGGTACCCAGAGGCCTTGTCCCCACACACGACACACAGCTCCTCCTGCCCCTTCAGCCTCACCGAGTGGGTCAGTCTCGGCCTCTTTAACCCCTGGTACCCCCCGTCATCCACGTGGGGAGCCACGAAGGGGGGTTTGCTCAGCTCGCAGCTGCTGCCGACGCAGGGCCCGTCGCTGTAGGGAGGGTCCAGGCCATATGTGGCATATGGGGACAGAGGGGGCTGGGACTGCAGGGCCGGGGCAGGAACTGGCACTGCTGAGTACTGGCAGTAAGGTGCACTCTGGAAATCTGTGTCTGGCAGCTGGTAGTTGATGTGCTCCGGTAAAACGTCTGAATAGAGAGGAAATCGAAATGAAATGAAAGCCTGAAGAATATCTCAACATCAGCTATTCGAAAGTTTTAAAAAAATTCATAGATTTAATATCATAAATATTAGAGGGACACATTTTCAGACAGGCAGACTGATACACTGTTTTTAAATGTGCTATCTGTAATGTTCTTAAGTAAAATCTTAAGTGTGGTAAAAATGGCTCAGTAATGGTTTGGACAATGTCATGTGGATGCCACTGGATTATTGTTGGCACAATACTGAATATCACTTGCCAACTGATGATACAGCTGCCTTTAGCTCTTACACTTGAGGGTTATTTGTTATCCACATTACAGTCAAATATCTTCCGTAAGTGAATTTTTTAATAAGTGAAATTTTAGTTATCAATACATATCTCAGGCATCATTTTGAATATGTTGCACAAGAGTCTGAGAAAGATGGTCTAGAAATTATAGAGTGGTAAAAAGTACTGTGACAGGAGTCTTAAAGTTGAAGTCAATGGAATAAAAAGCAGGTCTTGTTTTATTTAGCATTTCCCCACATATAAGTCTTTATAGCTATGAGATTTCATTTTAGTAAAATGTAGGTACAGAATTGTAAAGAGAGTTTCTTCCTGCCCTTCTGTCTGTTGAGTTTTAATTTTATCCAGCCCCCCTTAAATACACACAACTGTACCAAAGCAAGCCTGTGCAACATGCATCATGTTTCATTCTTCCTTTGGGATTGTTCAAATCTCTATAAAACCAAATTGGAAACTGTTTTCAAGCCAATTCAGAGTTCTTTTTCTTTTTAATGGGCATCAGGTCCTGCCTTTACTCTTCCAGAGTCCAATTAGTTACTGCAATTATAGTTACATAACATATAGAATATACATGATCTATTTATAATGTATCTGGAGTACTGTAATAAAAGCTGTGTCTGCTCCATGCAAGTCAAAGGGAGACAGCACCAGGAATGTTTATATGGAATGATCAGTCGGAATAATCACAGTATTTCAATACTTTCAGTATAGGCTTGGCAGTCAAATGTGTAGCTTCTAAGAGCTTTAAAGATAAACTAAAACAGAGTAAAAAATGGGAATTCCCACAGATGTTAATTTTACTGTATTTTCAGGATATAAAGCTGTTGTTTTACTCACCATAGTACTGGATGGGCTCGGGGAGACAATACCCATCGGGGACGGTGACAAAGGTGTTGGCCATGCTCTGCTCCCAGCTGCACTGCTTCATTCACCCTGCTGGGGGGTTGGCTTTTAAATGGCAACCTGGAGAAGTGGGAAAGCGAGAGAAACATCCTGTGAGAAAGAATTGCTGGGTAGGTTTAGACAGGGAGCTAAACCCAGAAAACTCCACAATATGGGAGTTTGCAGATCATAAGAAAATCAGAGGTACAAAGTCACGTAACACCCTCAGTGAGGCTACAAAAGGACTGTCCTCACAGTAGAGATTCAGGATAGAGGCCATTCCTAAATTTCCAAGTTATAGCAGGACTGTTTTGCTCTGAATTTTACACAAAACCATGGTGGGGGAATCAGATTAATCGCTGGTAAATTCTCTAGTTCAGGAAGATTAAAAGGAGTTTCACTGGATAGAAAAAACTTCCTTTGGGCATGAGTTGGGGCATTTGCACTAATGTGGATGTGGTGGGTGTCCTGTTTGTGCACAAAGATGGGCTTTTAGTGAATTTGTTTCTTTCACTCTTTATGCGGATCTGAAGCAAGTAAATATAGGAAAATAGCATGGAAAGACCAGCATGGAATCTCTCTTCTCCCCATGTAAGTAGTTGTTTATGCAGTAAAAGTCAGCTTTGCTTTGCTTAAGCACTGCCTGATTTCCATTTAAGAGCCTGTATTCCTTTAAGATTGCAAAGCATCCTGTGAAAACAAAATAAATTAATATCCTATAGGATTTATTTCCTTGAGAGAGCTTCCCACTGTCCCTTGAACACTAAAGGAGCTTGGGCTCCTGGCTGGATGCATTGACATTCACAATAACAAAGTGTACTGAGAGCTCACAGTGACACACTGAGAACAGCTGCTGTGCTTTGACTTCAGAACTTACCTTATTTTTCAGTAGTTAGAATTATAAATTCAAATTGAGAAAGAAGTTGTGAAAAAGGGTGCTCTGAAAATTCTTACAAGGGTTTTAGAAGAAAAATATAATGTCTCTATGGACACTGGCAGGAGCTGGGCTTGGGTTTACATTCACAGAGCAAACCTCTGGTATTGCTGAGCAATTGAGAGGTAATGGAGTAGCCATTAGAGGAGTAAGTAGGAAATATTTTCCTTGCCCCCTTATCCCTCTGCATGTGGAATGTGCTCACTGGTTAAACAAATGTTGAGTCTGTGCCCATTGAGTAAGGGCTGCGTGAGACAATTTGCCAATTTGCTCAGGCTTTGCCTGAGCAGACAGAAAGGACAGAAAAGATGAAAAAGGCATGGAAGTATTTGGAAAATACAGCAAAGCAAAAGCCTACTCTGCAACAGGATTCTCTGTATGTGCCTCTTGCAGAATTTACAGCAATTTGGGTTTAAAGGTCTTCCTGGAAAGACTCACATGGTGGGGTTTGGGTAATACCTATACCTTGCTGTGACTGAGAAAATAAATGTATCATTCCAGGGAACCTGAAGTCCTGCCTGGAAAGACACACATCCCTTCCCCCAGACTGGACATATCTTTGGGGCTGAACACTTTCGCTTTGTGTTGTCAGCAGAAGGTGAAAGGATGCAGTGAGGTTGGAATGTTGGGGTTTTTTTGTTATCTCTGCTAGTAAATATTTGTTTCAGAGCAGAATGACTCACTGAATCATGAGGTCCTTATCAGTTAGATCAATTTGGCCTGGGCAAAGTCTACATTTTTTCCCAAAAATGTGTGTTTGCCAAAGAAATGCGTTTCTGAATTCCTGTAGTTTCTTTAAATAAAATAGAAAAGGAATAGAAGCTAAAATAAAATTACACTGATCCAGTGTGACAAAAACAGTATATTGGGAGTATGAAGTACATATTACCAAATATAAAGTGGTCAGTTGATTAAACATTCTAAATCTTGGAAGCAAATTTTCCTTAGGCAAAGTTTCCTCTAATCAGGTATTGTATGAGAAAAGATTTAGCCCTTCTTAACAGATTTTTATGGCTAATAACAGTGATTGGTTGCAACCACAAGATTCCCAGCTCAGAATGAGACTTTGTAAACTGAAATTAAGAGAATGTTCTAATTAATTGATTATTAATTTTAAATCCAGTGCTTATTTGAGAATGCTATACTGTCATGAAACGAGACTTATGCATGAAGTGTTTAATTTTCTGACACTTGACAATTTAGGGTTGGCAAACTTGTTTTCCTGATATAACAAAGCATTGGGCTTTTTAAAAAAAATAAAACTAGAAAGAACAGAGTAAGATATATAAGGAAGGAACTTCATTTCCCAGGACAGGAAAGTTTTGATTATTTATAAGAGTGACTGTGATCGTTGTGTGTTCCAACCTTTGCCTCACCCCTGAGATGTGAGTGAGGCAGCAGCAGGGAAGCCTCCTCCAAACTGAGATCCATTAGATGCTGCTCTCCCCAGAGCTCAGTAGCCATCCCAAACCCCTCACACCTCCTGGGATCGAGCCATGACCTAAGGGACACTTCCTGAGCCCAGACAGATGCTCATTGACCCCTTGCCAGGCTGGCAAGTGAATTCTGCCTGTGCCCAACGCAGTGAGGCTGTGGAGTCCTGGCAGAACATACCAGACATGCCCAGCTGTAATTTTCAAAACACAATAACTTGGATAAAGCTGAAACAAGGTTGGAGTAACGGGTTTGGGTGTTTGGAGCAGTTACAGTCGTGTCATTCCCAAACCAAAATGTTTCGTGCCCATTTTTCTCTTTTCCGTGTATTCACAATATAACCAGGTGTTTGTGTGTGAGTGCTTTAAAAGGAAGCAAAAATTTAAGTATATTCCCAGAGATGGCACATAAAGGTCTTTAGCCTAAAAAGTGGAAATAACTGAAAACAAAAGAAGATGAATTTTTTAATCCCTTGTTTCGTAGAATCTCAACACAGATAGGATGGGACTCTTCAGTCCTCAGTCACACAGACTGGCCTGAAAGAAAATGTCATCTGTGTAAAGGCACACACTGTTCTCTGATTTTCCCTCTTCTGCTGGGAATTTTCACATGTGAAATCCTGACCAGGTGGGCAATGGAGTGTTTTTAGAAGAACAGGTGACCTACACTTGGGGTTGTTTAAGCATGTTTGAAAATGTTGCGCTTTTATGGGCTTAGTTTTGCGAGTGATCAAAAATGTTCAATACAACCCAGAATGTGTGTCAAGTCAAGGGGTTGGTTATCCATCTAATATGAAAATTCAGCCAGGTTCAGTTCTTAGTCCCAGCTGAAAAACTTGTCAATTTATAAAAGATGGAAACCATGAAGAAAAAAAAAGCCATTGATTGATAAAAGCAAAGCAGAACCATAGATAGAATGTACACGTTCAGACCAGAATCTGTACTGTACATCTATGTACTGCTATTTATGGTGAAAGATGTGGTTTTCATCATTTTTATTGCTATAAAATCCCATATCATAAAGTAACATATCATCAACTTCTCAAATTTATTAAGATGCAAAACATCCTTCATGTAGCAGAGGCACAGGGAGCCCTTCCAGGGCTCTGTACTGACAGTACTTCAGCTGCTTTCGTAAATATTTTGACAATGGAGTCATGGAGAAATTTCTTGTTTACCGGGAATTTTAGGGACTCAAGCTGAAGGTCTTCACCAACTATTTGAACACACCTTGGGGCCCGTTAATGATCATGTAGTGGAACTCGAGAGCACGTTTCAGTCTCGCTGTTAATCGCTGTACTTTGCTTGCTGATGGAAGCAAAGCTTTTTTTTTCTATTATTTGCAAAAATTTAAACCAAAAACTGAAAAAAAACGTTAACTCAGTACAATCAGTGGCAACCATGTGTGATGCCAGGTGATATATTCCATTTCACTCAAGCAATTTAGTAATCACTTGGTTAATTAAAGGATGATTTCTCTGGGGAAGCTGTAGGATCACTTGATTGTTCCTATGTGCAGATTATATGCATTATTAAGGTTTTATCTGTTCCTCCCAGTGTTAATGTGCCAAGAAGCTCCCCAAAGCTACCCTTTGAAGAAATCCCACTTTTCTTCTCCTTAAATATGTTCCCTCCTGGTCATGCAATAACCATAATAAGAATTGGCTTATTTCACTAATGGATTGTGTTGCAATTAGCTTGAAATCTTCCCTTGTAATTGTTACCCTCATGAATAATTATTTCAAAGGTATAATTTTTATACATTGTAAAATAAGAGGTTGTTTGAAACTCACAGATTTCCAGGTACTTTTGGGAAGGGAAATAAATAATTTAATTTAAAAGTCATTTTTCTTCCCTCTCTATGAAGTCAAATGAAGTACTGTCAGAACAAACCCTTGGCAGTAGGATACCAAATTTAAAAGCTCGTGTTTTCTGTTTTCATTTAGTCAGATGTTTAAAAAGAAAGAAAAAAAAAGGGGGGAAAAAGAAGCAAAAAAGCCCAATGCCCGAAATACTTTCACATGGCAAATTGACGTGTGGCTGGAGCAACAATTCATAATCCCAGAGCATGCAGAGAAGGAAATTAAATACTCACTGTAGTTCCAGGGAGCTTCTCTCTTCCAGAGAGTCCGTTGAGCTGCAGCGCCGATCCCAGCTCTGATCCCAGCCCTGATCCCAGCTCTGATCCAGCTGGAGCAATCCAGACCTTTCCCTATTTATCAGTTTGTGTGCACACACCAGGCTCCAGACACTCCGCAGAGCAATCCTATGGCTCCGAGACACGAACTTCCCACACAGCCTTCGCTGGGGTCGGAGCGAGGGCAGCTGCGAGCCCACATAAATCAAATAAGAACTGGGTCATCAGGGACAGAGGCCATGGGGACCCTCACGTCACTGCTTCCCAGAGCGCTCCCTGCCCCACCACCAAAGATTCTGCTTTCTTGCTAGAATTTAAAATTCTCCCTGTTCTGGTGGCTTCTCATCGACACGTCGGAGCGTGGATGGAAAACGTTCACTTCCCAGGCAGAGAAAGCACTGCAATGGTTTTATTTGGAGATTTCTGCAAGACATGATGATTTCATTTGGAAACTCTGGATTAGGGCAGGATTGCCAAACACCAAACTTGTCCTCCCTGTTCTGATCCTGACATCCCTGGCACACACAAGGCTCACCTGTACATTAACAATTTCAGTGATTTTAGGTTCATGTTGCTGCTAATTTCGCAAATTTCCATTCTTAAATGCCCAAGTATTTCCATTATTAATAATTTCTAATAACTTAATATTACTGTTTGATGTTTTCACCATTTCCTAGGTAGAAGATGTGACATTTTGGACAGGGAATCTCCTGCTGTTCCATGTGCTCCCTAACATGTTGCCCAGCAGGTTGCAAACCTCCTCACTCCCTTCCTTCTGTGTAAGAGCAATTCTCCATTTATCTCAGGAAAAACTGGTTCTGTCCTATACTTCATGGAATTAGGTGGCAAAAGGATAAAATAATTTCCTGTTGGGTATCTTACAGCAAAGTCACTTTAGTGACTTTAGTCACTTTAGTTTTCAAATGTCCTGCATCGATCAGGTGTGGTGATGGAGGGCTGGAATGCATAGATGATGCAGTAGACACAAAGATAATGATCTTGTAAGCTTAATTATGATTATCATTTGTCCTTTTGGCAAAAGCAGCCTCAGACACCAGCTTACTAAATTGTCAAAAAACCCTCACTGGTAAAACGAAGAATTTACAATTGATAGAACTAAGATTTTTTTTTCCATAGCAGTATTTCTTTCACATATCCCTTTGGCTTTTTCATCCAGCCTTTCTCATGGAAGCTGGAAAAACAAGCAGAGGTTTGTGAAATATTGCCTTTAGCTTGTAAATACTACTGACTTGTATTTTTAGCACTTTTTCTCATAGAAGCCACCAACTGATAAGCTGGTCAAGTGTAGCTGTGGGACGTGGGTATTTAGAGCCTGTTGACTCTGGGGAACGTGAAGCCCAGTTTTTTAAAAGGTATCAAATCCCCATTCTGTTCAGTTTATAAAGCCTAGTGGATTCAGAGTAAATTAAATCTCTAAAATAAATATGTAAGAACCTAAAACTTACTTGTAGTAGGAATAAACAGCAGGGGCACATTAAGTATTAGCCCGTGGTTGTTTACTCCAACCCCCATGCTGTTTTCATAGCTGCAGTAATAAAACTATTGTGCATAGTCATGCAGTGATTCAGACCAGGTTAAATACATGTACTTATGTTAAATACAGATATTTACATTATTTTAACAACTCACTGTCCTGCTCAAAGCTTAGCAAAAGCTTTGACAAAAATGGGAGACCTGAGGGCACACGTGAGTCACCTAAAGGATTGCTTCAAAGAAGAGGAAAATAAACTGTTTTCCATGCTTGTAAAGAATCAAGAAACAAAAAGGTTATTTAGGAGCAAGGAAGGTTTAAATTAGATACTAGGGAAAGCAATTACTGTGGTAAAAATAACACTGGAGTAAGTTGCTTGTACAATCTTCTTCACTGGATGTTTGGAAGATCAGTTTAGGCAGAACTTGAGAATTGTTTTTTTGGTCTGTAAAGGAGGAAAAATGATTTTTAAGCTCCTTTCCAGCTCTGTTTGCTTTTATTTTCCTATACATACATCAATTTTACAAAACACTGCTCACTGATGAAGTCTCTGATCAGTCACATACCCAGAGCCATTTCAGTGGGCAAAGTAAATAATCACAGACTCCAAGCATGATTTACTAGAGGTGAGTAAACAAAGTGTTACTGATGGACACGGCCCGAAAATATCAGCTGAACAAGTTCATGCCATGAGCCCACATCTAGAAGTGGCACTGAAGTGGAGAGTAAGGGATGTTTTCCACTGAAATAAGGCATGTTTTCCATGGAAAATAAGCAGATGTGGTGACACCAGCCTGACCTGGACACTGTGTTACAGCACTTGTGCAGCCTCACTGCCACCAGTGGAAACTGGGAGCTGCTGTGCAGTGTCTGCCTTTGGGCAGTTGGGTCTGAGGATTTGGTGAGTGGGGAAGCTGGAGATGAAGGAAGAGTTGCCCTGGATCAATACCTGCTTCCAAGCTCAGCAGAATTCCCTGTTCATATGAACTGGAGATTTTAGATCTCTGTGACTTGCTTGGTATCCGAATAGTTAAAGGAAATCATATCTGCTCCAGCTGGATCTTCTCTACATAACTGACCCGTTTGGCTTGATCTGGAATTGGATTGTTTACGTAACTTCAGTAATTAACCACTATCAGCCTCATTAATGAAACATAAACCACCTCTTCTGCTCATTTATAAAGCATTTGTCAAACAAAGCTCAAACAAAGGGCAGAATCTCAGCAGAGGAGCAGTCCTCCAAAAGCTACTGAGCCCTCACTGCAAGTCACGACGGTCACTTTGTTGTTGTTTTTCAGTAGAACTGAAACAGAAGTGATGGCATTGTCTATTGCTCTTGGCTAACTTCTCCCCCAACCATCTGAGATCTGTCACATGAGGGCAAGGATGCCTCGACAACTATTTTGGCCATTTCAGTACAAAATACTGATGTTCCAGCTCATTACTGTAAATCATTAAATGATGAAAGCAAGAGTCAAATACTAAACGATTGGGAGCTCTTGGAAAACTAATTGCTCGTTACAGTAATCGTTGTTCTATGTGAGTTAAAGGTTATATTGAAATATAGATTATTTCATTACAGAATTAAATCTCTCCTGCTAGTAAACTGTTCTAAGCAATAATAAAGAATGCTGAGTATTAACAATACAGCTCAGGCACTAAAGTGAATAAAGCTTAAGCTTTACCTATTTTTGGTTTGGAGAGATGAAATGGTTTAGAGGCATAAAATACACTGGCAGACAAATCCTTGCCAAAAATTTGATGTTCTGAGAGCTTGCATTTACTATTTGTTAAGGAACTCATGAAAAACCTGCAAGTTTTCTGCTCCTCCTCTCTCCTGGATTATTTATTGATCTTCCAAAGGTGTAGTAGTGCTGGCACTGTTGGGATTTTCTGCATGGGCAAGGATGGACCTCAGTCCTGGGTGAGAAACAGCACAAAGCCTCAGGAGTAACAATTTTGGATGTTGGTGTGACTTTGCACAGTGAACAGCTCCCATATAGTGTTGTAGAGCACGAGTTCATTCAGGTGATTTAGTGTGAAATAATATAGATACTCTTCTCTTTTGCATCAAATGCATCAGACAAATCATCAGGGTCAGATTGGAAGAGAAATAACTCTGGAGAAGATGGAAGTTCTCTTTAAGTTCTTAAGTGCTTTCATGGGAGGAAATACTGAAACCTCAGACCAGAGAGGAAAACCAGTTTTGATCTTTTTTAAGACTGAATTTTCCTTAATCATGAAGTTGTTAGATAGTTTCACCGTGCATTTTCTAACAGGCTTGTAAGGCAAATCTTGAAGAGCTAAATGGTTAAAATACATTGAATTTTAATGCAAGAGCCAAACTGCTTTAAACTTACCTGAAAATCTCAAGACAACCTACAAAATATTCCTGTTCCTGAAGGCAGAGGAGGTACAAGAAGCCCATCCATTCTACACTCACAATGTGCATGGGTACCCTGACGTCTCCTCCTTTAAGTGTCTTGTGCCAAATCTGTTTCTCCTTGGCTGGAAGACCAAGATTTGTCAATAAAATGCTCCAGTACATTGATATTCATCCAGGCATTATGTGGAAGAAGATAAAGATCTTAATTAAGCTTGATCACAATCTCCTGCAGGGATCTCAGAGTTGGTAATTCATAAGGGAGTACTTGTAACTTTAAGCACTGGAGTGACTGTACTTTGTAGGTACAGCAAAGGGAAGCCAAGTCCTGGACCTGATTTCCATAAAGCAGCAGATCTTGACACTCTGTATTAAGCATTACAAAATAATTATGGTGGAATCCCTTAATCAGCATTTTATCAGCAGTGGAGTCTTGCTGCTGAGGGACAGAACTAACTGGATACATCCATTTATCAATGATAATGCTTTTCCTTTTCTCCAGCCTGGATTCCATCTTGAGGACATTTGTTTTAATAGGAAAAATAATATTGGGCTCATAAATGTGAGTGCTGTGGTGCAATGGGTGACTCCTCAAGATTTATCAAAGCAGGATAATTAGGATGAACAATAAGAGTGGAAATAACTTTTGTCACAGGACAACTCTGGTTTATGCCACGTTAATCCACCTTGAAGTATGGGAAGTGCAAGGGGAGGATTCACTTCAGGCCCCCTGGTCTGAGTCTGTGCTACAGTTTTGTTGAGGGCGATGCCAGTGAAACTGTGAGAGTAGCTGATGGTTGTGTTAACACCATCAGTTAATTGTAAAAGCAAGCAGTCACAAAGTGTTGGGGGTGTGGTGTGGTTTGCTTTTCAAACAGCTGTAGCTGCTGGAATAGTTGGTTGTTTATGGACACCAAGTTTCTGAAGGAAGGACTTGTAGTGGAAATGAGAAATGTCACATTATGCTTTGGAAAAGGTGGTGTCTATGGGAGACTTGTGCACTTGTGCTTTCACAGACTTAGCCACAATTTTTCTAACTTATGATTAAAACCCCAAGAATTATCCTAGAAATTTGCCCTTTATTCTTTTCCCTACTTCCATTTACGTTCTTTTCCCTACTTCCTACTTTACATTTAGATGTCACTCAATCTGTCACAGATGTTGCCATTTACTACAGGTCAGTTCCTCTGTGCATTATTCACAGAATCCCAGAATAGTTTGGGTTGGAAGGGACCTTAAAGCTCACCCAGTTCCACCCCCTGCTGTGGGCAGGGACACCTTCCACTGTCCCAGGTTGCTCTAAGCCCTGTCCAACCTGGCCTTGGACACTTCCAGAGGTGGGGCAGCCACACCTTCTCTGGGCACCCTGTGCCAGGGCCTGTTACCAATCTCTTTGATAACTTTTTCTGTGCTTTGGGTCTGTTTGGATTTCTTTTCTTTGTGATTTTCCTCCTGTGATCAAGAACCTCCTCAGCTGTACTCAGCAATGTTATGTATTTATCCCATCATAGAAATACTGTTTCTGATTTTTCAAAGATGGCCTGGAAACAGTTTGGGCTCTGCAGCAGCGTTGCTGTCTCAGAGTGTCTCAGTTTGCCTCTATCCAGCGTTCCCTTCTCCTGCTACAACAAACCCATGTTCTGTTTGACAAAATACAGCCATGTGGTTAAGAGTTATTAAAAGCATTAAAGCATTAACCTCTTGTAACCTCATTTTTCACTTTGTACACACACATAAGTGTTTAATCGAATTGAAGTTAAACACTAAAAAGTTTGAGAGGCCAAATTTATACATTCTCTTTAGTTTACACAGAATTGATGTGATAAAGCCAAGGGAATTATAAGGCACCACTACTCAGAAAATGCTCATCCGCTGGTTTGTTTAAGCTCTGTTGCTCCATACTCCAAGTTTTGGTGAGAAGCATTCCCAGTATTTAAATCAAGGAGCTTTGTCCTACTGGGATCCACTCGGTGTCCTGGCGCCACACTAAGTTACTGCACTGCCCTTTGGGAGTTGAACAAATGATTCCATGTCAGAAGATCTGCTGGAGAGGGGCTGAGCCCCATCCCTGGGTGTGGAGGTGGTGTCATAGTCTCCCATCTCCCTCATTCTGGAATTTTGTTCCAAGCAGGCAGAATGCTACAGAGGGAATGGAATTATACTCTGGTACAGCAGTGCTGGCCCTGTTGGCATGGAAGGGCAGGTGGCATCTCTGCCACCAGGGAGAGGTGAGGGTTAAATCAGGAGTATAAACACAGGGAACAGAACAGGGCAGAGGTTCAGACACATCCCAGTACAGCTCCTGCAGAGGTGAAACGATCCTTCCTCCAGCTGACTTCTTGTGGATGTGAACTGGAATTCCCAGTGCTGCATTTCTAAATGGCTCCTTGAGTGCCTGAGTTCAGTGGAACCTCAGGGGCTGCAGGTTTGATTTTACTTTGAAACTCCTTTTGCTGAATAAAGTGACCAACAGGAAGGTGGCTCTGGAACACACAGATCATTCCACGGAGCTGTGTCGGGCCTGCTCCATGAGCCACAGAGGCTCTGGGAAAATGGATGTACTGGAGAGGCTTGGAAGGCACACGGGGAGCTGGGAGTGCAAGCAGAGGGAAGCGACAGGAGCTGCTGAACTGCACACGTGGGGCCACATGGGGATGTAAAAGTGGGACAGGGAAACAAGCCCTGGCTAAAACTTGGGGATGTCGTGTCCATCTTGGGCAGGGCAATCTTTGACCAACTTCTCCCATAACCAGAATGGGAAACACAGCAATATTTGTCAGTTTTCCAAATGTTCAGGAATTGCCCATTAGGAAAAGAATTCTGATAACAAGTTGTCTTAACTTTTTAATATTCTCTAATAAGATGAAAAGTAGGGAAGGACCACAAGGTGCAACGTGCCATAAAGCACAGGCTGGACCTTTAGCTCCACACAAGTTAATATAAAGCAGGATTACAGTTCCCAAATTTGCAGAATAGCTCTCATACTTCACTAATCAATCTGATTCTGATGAAATATTCCAAATGCAGCTGCTTACTCCATTCTCTGCTGCATTGAGCGCATGTTTAGAGATTGTTGCTTATATAAAATGAACCCATTCAGCACTTCTTGATTATCTCTGGGATCACAAGGGATCCTTCTTCTGATAAAGCATCCTGGAGTTTTCTCATGTGTCTGTGTGAATGGGGATTTTAACTTGAAAGATGATTCAAGTCAGAGGGAGTCCTGTTAAAATATTATTGTTGAAAACATTGTAATGAAGTCAGTGATACTAAACAAATTTGTGGCACAGAGTTGGGCAAAGCCTCAAGGACACCACGGATCAGCAACAGTAGCTTCAGTAAGCAAACAAGAATCAAAGCAGCAAGTCAGCAGTGCAGAGCTTGTTATTTTGAGTGGCGGATGTTTACTGTGGGGAGGGACAAACAGGAGTATCAGATAAGACGGCAGCCCCAGAGATCCCCGCGGGATTGATCGCGCTGTGCGAGGAGCAGCCTCGGAGATAACGGGACCCGGGGTCAAGGACCGGCCCTGTGCAAACAGGCTGTGCCGAGCAGCGCCCGCCCGCAGCCGGGGCCCGTCCCGGCACCTTCTGCCGCCCATGGGATCGGGGGGCTCGGGGAACCGCGGCATGGTAATGAACGTGCGAGGGGGATCATTCACCGGGGCAGGCGGCTCGGTAACGCTGTGTGCCGGTGGGGACAGTGTCCCCTTGCCCCAAAACCCCCTAAAACGCCCCAAAACCAAAGCGAGCTCCAAAGCTTTGAGCTTCTTTTCGGGAACGGGACGGGAGCACCGCACCCCACCCCTGGCCACGCCCCTCGCACTGACCACGCCCACAGCAGATCCGCCCATCGGTGTGGCCACGCCCCCTCAGTGACCCCGTTCCCCCCCGCTGACCCTGCCCCGCCTGTTGGCCCCGCCCCTCTCTCTGCCCGTGGCGCTCTGGCGCCGCCCGGCGGCCCCTTGTGGGAGCGTCGGTCCCGCGCCGCTCCGCGCCTGCGCACTGGCGGCGCTGTGGCCGCGGGCGGAAGCGGCGCCCCCGGGCCCGCGGGTTCGCGTCCGCCCGCGCCCGGCGGGGCCGTGAGGGGCTGAGGGGCCGGGGGGTGTGAGGGGCAGGGAGGGACATGGGTCCGCCGCGGCGGTGAGCCGCGCCGCCCGCCATGAGCTGTACCATCGACAAGATCCTGACGGACGCGCGCACGCTGCTGGAGCGGCTGAAGGAGCACGACACGGCGGCCGAGTCGCTCATCGACCAGTCGGCCGTGCTGCACCGCCGCGTGGCCGCCATGCGGGAGGCGGGCGCGGGCTGCGCCGACCAGGTGAGCGCGGGGCGGGGGGTGCGGGCGGAGCGACCCCCGCGTGTCGGCCCGGTCCGGGAGGGGCGGCCGGACCGACCCCCGCCGTGTCTCGGCAGGGCCCGGGAGGCGTCGCGGCGGAGCGGCCCGACCCGTCCCGGCTGCGGCCGCACGTGGTGTTGGCGCAGGAGAACACGCAGATCCGCGACCTGCAGCAGGAGAACAGGGGTGAGCGGGGCCCGGGGGGTGTTGGGGATCGGGGGGTGGGTCCTGCTGGGTGATGTCGGAGGGGCCCCGGGGGATGTGCCGCGGGAGATGCGCGCCCGGTGGTGCCGGCGGGAGGGTCATGTCGGGAAGAGTGGGAGTGGATCTGTGTTGCCTGTGGCAGAGTCGCTGGATGCCCCGGGTGGCTCCTCGGCCGAGGAGGGTCCGGGCAGCCCCACGGCAGTGCCAGGCCTGAGCTGTCGTGGGCTGCGCGATCCCACCGTCAGCTGGTACCCAGCACCTCCGGGCACCTGCTGCCGCTGCTGTGGGACGTCTCCCGCTCTTCCGTTCGTGGCACTGACGGGCTGTGTTCTGCAGAGCTGTGGGTCTCGCTGGAGGAGCACCAAGATGCGCTGGAGCTCATCATGAGCAAGTACAGGAAGCAAATGTTGCAGCTTTTGGAAGGGAGAAAACGTGAAGATGCAGAACCAGTCTTGAAAGTCCATCAGACTAATTCTGTGGTAAGGTGGAATGGGGACAGGGGAGTGCCCAAGACCCCTGGCACTTGCTCGCTGTCATACAACCTTTGTTTCCAGTCCTGCAATATCTCTGCTGCAAAATACATTTTCTCCTACTCTTGTCTCTCTCTGCTGGTATTTTTCCCTCTGTTCCTTTCAGAATACAACCCCTTTACAGCCCAGGTGGAGTCTTGTTCTTTTGACCAGGTGGTGAATTCCCTGGGTTAAGAATTAACATTTTTGATCCTCTACAATAAAATCAAAATACCTGAGTTGTTATCATTCCTGTTCAGTAACTGTAACACAGGGAAAAGAACCTCCTGAATCTCTGTGAACTGTATATGTTTAATTCTTAAGAGATTTTCACTTCCAAGTGTTTTTAAATCCAGATACTCTCTGCAGTGGCCTAAAAGTGTCCACTGCTGGACTCTGTGACTTTAGACCTGATGGGATGTGGTGGCTGCTGATAACTGTGGACTGCTTCGTGTTAGGTGTCTAATAAGAATAGAATAACATTAAATCTCTATTTAAGACTTACAAATCGTGTTAGGCATTTGTTAAAAGGCATTTTTATGTGATTGGAGAACAGCAAGTTGGTTCAACCAACTGACATCTCATATCTTGGGTTTTCCTTTGGAACTGGAGCCAGCCTGACTCTTTGCACGTGTATCTCGGTACTGATATGTGGCAGCTCACCACTTCTCTTTTGTGGGTTGCTTGGCTCCTCTGAAGGTAAGTGGTGTAGCAATATCTGGTTTCCAGTGGGTGCACAAACTGCTTATCAAGACTTTGCATTTGAACAAAAGTTGGAAATGCAAAGCTGAAAAGGCTCAGGAGGAACCTTTGATGGGATATGACTGTCTCAATGTCTAGGCAGAGTCCTCCATACTAAAGTCCATGAGTTTTTCCCTATCCACCACTTGGAGAACAATCACAACATTTTAATATCTTTTAAAGAGCTATTTTTTATTATAACCATCTTTCTGTTTAGAAAAATAATACTGTTTAGAAAAATAATAATTTTTTTTCCCCAGAAGTCTTTCTCGTTCCTCCAGCTCTCCTCTAGATGCTCTGATTTGTTTACATACTTTATGAATAATGGAATTCAAAACTAAATTCTCTGCTCTGTGATACATTTATCTTCCAGAGCCAGTGGAAGAACTGTGGGCATTTAGAGAAAAGAAACCCCACCCTGTCACGTTATCTGATATATTGCTCTTCAAACAGGAGCTGCTACATTCCATGTTGGAATTTTTCAGTGTTTGGTCTATGTGCATTTCTGAGATTCAACAAAATGCTTCTTCAGAAGGATTAGAGCTGTCTCTAGACAGATTCTGTAAAATCTGGCTCAGGAGGCTCTGGTCTTATTTGCTTTGGTTTCATTGCCCTCTGAGATGAGCCTGTTTACTGCACACTGTTACTTGAAATCTTCTTTGCTTTTATATTTGACGTCTTTATATAAAGTCAGAGCCAGGCTTGTCTAATAAAGCAATATAAAATTTACTACCTGGTAATTGCATTCACATGACCCTGAATCTGTTGTCTCAGTCCTTGTCACACTTGAAGTTATTTCCCTCTTAGCAAGTCAGGGTGCCTTATCTTGCTGACTGCTGTGATTCTATTCACTGTTTTCACTGATGACTCATGATAAAGGACAATAAGGTACATGTTCTTATCCCTGAGTGTACAAGATAGAAAGGATTGCAAGTGCTTGAGAGGAAAGGATTAAAATTCAAAACATGGAAAGAATCCAAAATTAGGGCAATGGAAGTAAGTCATTTAGAGGGGATAAGTTATGACTGTTGCTTTTACCTGAACATGTTGAATGTATTACTTTTGTGTCTTTCAGGAAATTGAAAATCAAATAGACAGAATATGTGAGATGGGAGAGGTGATGAGAAAAGCTGTTCAAGTGGATGATGATCAGTTCTTTAAAGTTCAGGAGAAACTGGCTCAGCTGGAGGTAAGAGCAGATCCAACTGTTGAGGATAAATTGAGCTTTGGGGATCTAGAGACTTACTCTGGATTTTCTGTTTGTGTCAAGGATTTATAATAATCAAAAATTTGGGGGTGGAGTCAGGAAACAGAATATGATCTGTTAGTTTTCAAGTCTTGATGGTCCTTATATATGTAGATTTATATATGTGAAGCCAGAAGCAAAAGATACACTTTAAATGACGTGGTTCCCCTTGTGCCAGCACCGTATTAATGCTTGTATTACAAAGTATGTGTTTTATCTATCTATGAAGGAGTGGGGCTGTTCAAAGTTTGTCATCCTTTAATTGTGAATTAGCTCGTTTCTATTTCGGCAAAAATATTGATTTTGCAGCTTGAAAACAAAGAGCTGCGTGAACTGTTGTCAATCAGCAAAGAATCTTTCGAGGTGGAGAGAGAAGATCTGCCGGACTGTGAAGCTTAGGCCACAAAAACCTCACCTCCAGACCTCCAGAGACTGTTATGAAACTGCCTGACAAGGATTTGTTCTTTCAGGTTGTTTCCTTGTATATTTGTTTTATCTTTCAAGTGTGTGGGCTGTTTTCTCTGCGCTTTCCTGAAATGTTGATGGCAGAGGCTTGTTGCTCTGTCTTAGGATGCTTAACACTGAAGTATTTGATGTGTCCTCCCTTGTGATCGTTCATTTCCTCTCCCTTTGTCATTTTTTAATGAGCTTTAGGTAATTTAATTCCAGCTGTGCAGTTGGCTTTTAAATCCACCTCGTCTGTAGCTCGAGAACATAATGCAGGTTGTGATTATTGTACTTGATAGAGGGAATAAGAGATTATTCAAAAACCACATTGTAAATGGCAGGGACGTGGTTTGCTCTGGCTGCACAGAGCAGTTTTGCTTTGCAGAGTGACCCCTCAGGGTTGGGATGGGTTGACTTTGTTACCTGGACTGACTTTGTTACCTGGGTTGACTCTGTTACCTGGACACTTGGGAGCAGGTAAGGGAACAGCAGGTGCCAGCAGGGCACTTGAAGCAGTCACTCCTATTCGGAGCAAACTTTACCTTGTTTTAGGGGTGAAAATCAGTGGACAACCCTTCCTGACACAAACCTGGGTGTTTTTGAAGGACTCTGCATATTTGACTGTTCTTTTTTTCAGTGGATAGACCTGTCCCAGCCTTACCAGTGCTCCCAGGGGTGTGAGTGCTGGCCAGCCCTGATCTGTCGGTGTGCTCAGACCCTGCCCACAGCTCAGCACCTTCAGATCAAAGCTCTTTGTCCTCCCGCCACTTTGGACTCGGGAAGAGTGAGCTCAGGTCTGCTCAAAAATAACCAAACTGACCACACACACGGATTTTTAATGTCACTTCACAGGTGAATGTAGTGACAGGTGTTCCATAGTTGCTGCATTGAGTGAAATTAGTTGCAGTGTTGTAGGAATTTATCAACATGGTGATATTTTTATTGACACTTTTATATAAAGATTTCTGTCTGACCTGTGATCAAAGAAAAATCCCCCAAGAACAATAAACATCTAATTTCCAATATTAATTTAAATTTTTATGCCACTTTTTCCCAAGTGAGACTTTTGATAGATGCAGAAGGTGACTTGTTCCTGTGCTTATTAAGAGACATTTCCTTGCGAACATCTGGAATATCCAGCAAGACTGACAGATATAAGGGATTTCTGTACAGGAGTGTTCTTGCATACAATCCTTTTCTATTAGGAATTGTTTAGGAGGGAATAAAAAAACTCAGTGAGAAGTAATTTTTTCAAGTGTGTTCTGTTTGTGAGTCCTGGGGGGGAATTCCATGTGTTCTGCATGTTCCCAAGCCTTTTTCGCTCCCTCTAGTTTTTACCTTACCTGAGTGAAATATTACAGTAACCAAAATGTTGCATTTTATGTCTTTTAAATTAACATCATCCTAAATGCCTGTGATGCATTTTTATCTACGCTATCCCAGGGTAGGTTTAACATCCCTCCAATTTGGTTGTTGCTGTGCATTTAGAAAAGCCAGAAACTGAACAGCAATTGCTTTAAGTGAGTTTATTGTTTATTAGTAGTGGGCCAGAATTGGCAAGGGAAGTTTAAATATGTTCATAGAGTCATGGAACATCCTGAGCTGGAAGATACCCACGAGGATCATCCAGTCCAACTGCTGGCCCTACACTGGACACCCCAAAATCCCACCCTGTCCCTGAGAGTGTTGTCCAAACACTCCTTGAGCTCTGGCAGCCTTGGGGCTGTGCCCTTTGCCCTGGGGAGCCTGGGCAGTGCCCGACCACTCTCTGGGGAAGAACCTTTCCCCAGTCTCCAGCCTAAACCTCCCGTGACACAGCTGCGTGTCCCATTCACTCCTGTCCCATTCTGGATCTGTGAATGCGGAATCTGTGGCTGTAAAAGCCCAGTCGTACACGGTTCCTGAGCGCTGCTGGGCATTTTCAAAACTGGCTTCACTGTTGGAAACTGGACCAGAGCTCCAGGACTGGAAATGCTCTGCCTGTGCTTGGAGTCCAGACACAAAATGTCACCCCCGATCCTTCAGCTCAGCGGGGGCTTTAACGAGGGCAAAGCTGGTCTCCCTCCCTCATGCTCTGCCTGCCTGGCACCAAGGCTTCCCCACAGGGAGTGGGTTCCTGAGGGCTCAGAGCCTGCCCTGACCCCAAGCCGAGCTCCTTCCCCCTCAGCCAGGGTTTTCTCTCCCCCCTCAGCCTGGGCTCCCTCTCTCTTCCCCTCAGTTGAGCCCTCCTCGTCTGCCCCCAGCCGGGGCTCTCTCTTCTCCCCTCAGCCGGCGTTTCCTCTCTCCCCTCAGTCAAACCAACTGCTATTTAGTTTCTGGGTTCTTTCTGGCTGCACAGCAACGACCTAGTTTGGAGGAATGTTCACCTGCACTGGGACAGTGAATATAAAAACGCCTCACAGGCATTTCAGACGACATTAACTTAAAAGAGACAAAATACAACATTTTCAGTCACTGTAACAGGTTCTCCTGCTCCCTTCAGCCGGGGTTTTCTCTCCCCCCCAGATTGGGCTCCATCTCTCCCTCTCAGTTAGGCACTCGTTCTCTCCCCTCAACCGGGGCTCTCCTCCCCTCAGCCGGGGTTTTCTCTCTCCCCTCAATCAAACAACTTCTATTTAGTTTCTGGGTTTTTTTCCGGCTGCACACCAACGACCCAATTGGAGGGACGTTAACCCACACTGGGACAGCGAAAATTAAAACGCCTCACAGGCATTTCGGACGCAGTTAATTCGAAAGAGATAAAACTGTATGTAACAGGTTCTTCTCCCTCTTCCCCCGCACCGCCCTCAGCCCCTTTCCCTCCCCGGGGCCGCCAGGGGGCGCTGCCGCCCCCCCACGGAGCCCTTCAGTGCGCGCCCGCGCGCGCAGCCCCCGCGCGCTCCCGATGCGCATGCGCGGCCCCGCCCCCTTGCCCCCTCCCCCCTCCTCCCGCTGGCGGGCGGCTCTCGCGAGAGCGCCGCGGTCTCAGTCCTACGTGCCGGGCCGTGCTGCTCATGGCGGCGCTGGAGCGGGGGCGCTGAGCTGTTGGGGTGAGTGCGGGCCCGGGGGGGCTCCGCGACCCCTTCACGGCACCGGGGGGGGCCGCTCCGCCCAGCGCGCCACCCGCGCACCTCCCGCCGCACCGGAGGCAGCGCGCCCGGAGCGTGTGTGCGTGTGGTGGTGGTTGGTGGGGGGGGTGTGTGGG
>NW_020897763.1:28626-49508 GCF_003984885.1 Neopelma chrysocephalum
TTTTCCTCCCCTCCCTCCCCCATATCTGTATTTTTCGGACTTGGCTGCCCTGGTGGTGGCTGGGCTCGTAGCTGTCACGTGCTGGTTGGGGTGCCAGCGTTCAGTGCTGCCTTCCAGTATCCCCCTGGAAAGATGTGGAGTGGCCTGATCTTCGAGTATCTGATAGCTGTGTTGTGCGTGCACTTTGAGAATACAAAGTTTTCCCTTCATTAAATTGTATCTTAATCACGTAAGAGAGGGCTGTTTCTAGAAGCACATGTCCCGATCCACAGAATGCAGGTTCTTGCAGTTGCCTGTTTTTGTGAAGAAAATGGGAAGCAGAACAATGCTGTCATCGGGCAGGTTCCATGTGGGGCTCTATAGGTGCTTTCTGGCTGAACAGCTTCATGTGACTTTACTGTCATTTAGCAGAGTCTGCACATGAAAGGCCTTAAGAACAGGGCTCAGCTCTTCCCTGTCTTTGCATTAAACCTTTCAGCTGTAAATACACAAATGCAGGAGGCAGCAAGACTTGGGGGCTGGGCAGCTGCTCAGGGTGTTTACCATTTGGAGGAGTATTTATAGCAGCTGAATTAAAAAGTAAAGAATTTGAGGTAGACGAGCACAGTGAGATATTTTTTCTTTTTGCTTGAGTCATTCTTGCTTGGTAACCTCTTTTTTTAAAAGAACTTCAGTGTAGTAAACCCATCTTGTTATCAAGTTGAATTGGCTTTTAATGGAAAGGTTTATACCTTATTCGATTATTGATAAAATTATCTGTAGTCATATTGGATCAGAAGAGGAGTTTTGATTATTATGTGAAAGTATGATATATTCTATGCCCAGAAAAATGATTAATGTGATACAAGTTACAGCTCTAGGAGAGCTCTAATCATATTAGGCTATTAAATGAGAGAAGTACATGAATAAGAAGATTCCAAGTGCTCAGTTCCTGGGATGCAGTGTGTGCCTGCTTCATTTCTCCTGAACTTGGCTGAGGGGATGCTCGTTTGAGAGCTGAAATGCTGCCCAAAAATAACACTGTCCTGCAAGAGACTGTGGCAACAGTTGCCTGAATGTAATGCTGAGGTGTGGGGGAAGCCTGGTGATACTGTTATTATTACAATAACTTCCTGTCTTCGTATTGATAACATTTGATAATTGAATCTTTCACTGCAAACCTTTCACACCAGGTACTGGTTTGCACAGCCCCTCACCCAGTTTCTTTATTCTCTTTCATGCAATGATCTGACAGGAAAACTCATTCCAGCTGGAAGTTTTCAGAGTGGTGGCTGAAGGAGATGCTTCTGAGGGGGGAGATCCCTGAAATACAAACTTGTGTGAAAGTGGGGATGAGTTTGCACACATTTGGGGTTTGGAGCTCTTGCAGTAGGTGGCTGCAGGCTGCATTTTCACTGGGGTGAAGGTTCAAGTTTCACTGAATTCAGTTTGAGGCACTTAAGTTGCCTCTTTCAAGTTCACTGAAGGGAATTCAAAGCTCAGTATCAATTGTGAAATTTGCTATCCTGTTACAGTAGAGAAATAGGCTTTGTCCATATTTTTTTCTCTTTTGGTGTGGGACTTGTGGAACAACTTGGGGCAGAGTTGTGTTGATGCTTCATACCTTTGGATTACTGCAGAATATGCCAGTGGATCCATGGAGTCAGAGCTGTGTTGCTTCTTAGCAGCTTTTGTCCACAAAAAGATCCTCCTTTTTTTTAATCTATTTACTGAGTAAGCAACAAACTCAAAACTTGATTTGATTTCTTCTCAAGAAAAGCTTCTGTTTCCATCAGGTTTTGTTTTGTGTGGTAGGTGGCACTTTGCTGAAACTGCTTTTCTCACGAAAACACAAAATGGGACTGGGAAACTCTAGGAGGGAATTAATTCCTAACTAGTTATTGTTGCAGAAAGGTTTCTCTGTGGTGTTATCTGCCCAAATATCAAGTATATGCAATCAACATTTTGCAAAAACTTTTACAACCCTAGAGAATGGCTCTGCAGTTATTTTACATGCAGCATCTGGACATATAATTGAGAAATTTGTTAATTTTTATACAATTCTAAATGTGCTTCAGGTATTTCTAATCCTTAACTTACCCCTTGGAACAGAAATGATCAGGAAATTCTGATTCCCATGCATGCATACACCCTGTTGCTACTCTGAGGACCTGTGCAAGCACTTGTTAAATTATATGGTAATTTAATTAATAAGCACACACATAAAATTATTGATAGGAGGACTAATGAGTTAAATATTAATGATATGTTGTCATTTTAAATGCTGAAACCTGGGACTTTTCCTGAAATGCCTGTGTCTGAAGGGTTTAAAATTGGAAATACTATCTCACTGCTTGGAGGTAGTTTTTTGGAAAAGAAAACTGGAAATGGGAATGCCAAATATGTCTGTAAAACAGCCTTTCCCAAACTTACAGATTTAAGGTAGAGGAAATGCACCTGTTTGTAGGAACACTTAGGATTGATTTATAAGGGTTGGAACTAGATGGTCTTTAAGGTCCCTTCCAAACCAATCCATTCTGTGATTCTAGGAGAATTTCCTTTCGAGTGATATTTAGTGTGTGTCTTTTCCCTTCCTCCAGTATGAAGTGGAACAGAACAGAATTTACCACCTGAAACTGCTGCTTCAAGTTCAGATCAGGAAAAGAATAAACCACATCGTAACAACAACTCAAGACCAAAGAAGAGGCAACTTAACACTGAAGAAGATACAAGGCTTGATCTGAAACAAGAAGTTTGTGCCTACTCAACAGCTTCAAAAGAGCACGTCCCGACGCTGCTAAATAGTCTTTGTTTTCTCCAGTGCTGTAGTGAAACTGCCCAGGGCAGCAGCACTTGTGTTCTCTATAGCTTGATAGATCACCTTCTTTTGCTATCTTTTTTTCTTTCTCTTTTTGTCTCTCCTTCTTTCGTTCCTTTTTTTAAAATAATAGCAGTCTTCATCCTTAGAAACTTGTGCTGAAACAGAAGAATCGGCAAATACTACTGAAAGTGCAATATTTGAATATCACTGCGAGGTTGGTGCTGTGTAAAGAGTTATAGATGTGTTTTTAAACTTAATAAGAACCAATTTATTAACAGAATGGTATGGGGTCTTTTAGTTATTTTTAGTAGTTCATAATAAAAATTCTTTTAATAGTGAGGCTCTGGCACAGAGAAGCTGTGGCTGCCCCATCCCTGGAAGTGTCCAAGGCCAGGTTGGACGGGGCTTGGAGCAACCTGGGCAGGTGGGAGGTTTCCATTGTAGAACAAGATGATCCTGAAGGTCCCTTCCAACCCAAACCACTCTGATTTTTGCTGTTGATTTAGTAGTAATATGATGAATTAATAGTCCCTGCAGTATGGTTCTATTGAACAATACTTATAACCCTGGAGAGCTGATTATTGATGTTCCTCTCTTCTACTAACAGTAGGTTCGTGGTTCCAATCCCTATTTTCAAATAACCTGTGTTTAGTGTTTTAACCTTCCTGCACAGGGTTTTTTTACTTCCTCTGAGAACTTATTTTGGTGGGTTCATAGTTCATATTCTTGTAAACTAAGTCAGCTATTGACAGTGGACAGCAGAGCCAGGTCCACTATGTAACTATTATATTTCAGGTCCAAGAAAGTCTTGTTTGTACATTAATAGGTTGTAGCCTGTTGCTAGAAGTTTCTTAAGGAACAGTTGTGTGCCAAGACTCTTGGTGATACATATAAATAGCTGTTATTTGATATTGGTTGTGCTCTGTTATAACATTGTTTGAAGAGATGTAGGAATTTGACAATTATCTGGAAAGGCTGCTGGTACTTTATATTATCTTTCTCTGTACAGCAAGTTTTAGTGCCACCTGAGGAATCTTTGAAGTTGTCAGGCTTTAGAGGATGGAGGGGGAGTTTTGTGCTGTGCTACTGATGCTCCTTCAGACTCCAACCATTCAAATGGTGTCTGAGCAAGAGGTTACAGCACTGTGGCTTTCTAGGCCTGAGAAAGGCTGTTCTGAACCTGATTGTTAAGTAGATTTTTGTCATTATCTGATGTATCTTCAGTAGCATTGCCTTGTCTGAGGCAGGGTGTCTGTGTTTGTTGTATCAGAGATGAAGTGGCCATTTTGTGACTCACAGAAGCTCAGTTCAGCTTCCAGAATGGGTTAATGGTCTGGCCTGTAATTCTCCTGGGAGAAGGTATAATAACATATCATTTGCCCTTCCCCCAGCCACCCTACTTGCAGGACCAGTTTATTTTTGACAAGTATTTCAAACTCTAGGATGGCTTAAAACACTTCAGCTGTGGCCTTCCCACAAGGGCATCTTCTCGTGTGTGGAATGTCCTGGGATTGCCTTCCTCGAAAGATGAGGATTCTTATCTTGGAATGATGCTGGCAGGAACTAGTCAGTAAATCTTAGCAGCTTTGTGAAGTGCTTTCTTGTTAGATACTCTGAGAAAATGTGTCCCTTTAAACATAATCCAGTGCATAAAAAGGGTGCAACTCCTGTGGCTTTTATCCTTTGTGCTGTTTGGGCTGGACATGAGTGGAAGGAGATCTTTGCTGGGAGGAACAGCTGCCCCAGGGAGGTGGTGGAACCTCTGCCTTTGGAGGTTTCCAAGACTCAGCTGGACAAAGCCCTGTCTGCCTTTGTTGGCAAGAGGCCTTTGAGGAGGAGGAGGATGGGCTGGAGTTCTCCTGGGGGTCTCTACTGGGGTCATGCTCCTAATTCACTGTTTTCTGGCATGTCAGTGTTTCAAGACTTGAACATCTTAAGAGTATTGATTGATGCCAGTTATTGCAGGTTGGTAGGGTAAGTATAAGTGGGCAGCATTGATTAAAAGTCAGAGATTCCTACTAGTTGTTAAAGGAAAGGAAAATGAGATGTAGAACAAGAAAACAAGCAGTGGATATTACAGAAATTGTAGCAGATTTGCTAGTTCACTGAATTCCAAAGAGCTTGGGGTGGTAACACTGTACTTGGTAAGTGCTGACCAGGACTGTGTTCCCCCAGCTCTGCACTGTGCTGTCACAGCTCTGTGGGATGGACACCATTACACAGTGTCATGGGATCCTTTTCCCCCTCATATCACTCCTCCACCTTCTGTTATTTGTATTTTTCTTCATCTACTTCTACCCCACGTGAGTGTGAACCAGAAGGGAGGAGAACACCTCCCCCTCTTGGAGGCCAAAACTCTGTCAATCCTGACTTTGTGTGGTTGTTCCCACTTTATTTTTTTTCTAATGTCAGTCTCAAAGAGCAAAGATTTCTGCCCAAGAACTTCACAGCAGATGTTTTTTTGTGCTCTCTGATCACTTTTAAACTGATTTCCAAACAGCATAAGAAGACAAGCTGTATCTGTTGTTTCTGATACATTGAGTAACTCGGTGACTGTGTTACAGTAAGAAGTGTGACTGTTTTACAAGTTGCTCAGGTGTCCTTTATCTCCACTAAACACATTGCTGACTAATTTTTAATCTCTTCTGCTTGTTGCAGCAAGAAAACAGAGAGCAGATAGAGTCTCATTCTGTTTCCAAATTAAATACTCTGGAAACTAACAAATAATTCTGTATTTTAAGATGCATATGGGCTGTTTGGAGGGAGGAAGGGTTGTTTCAGTTGCTTCTCTTGAATTACAGTGTTTAGTGAGGTGTAATACATTTCATCTGATTTAATTGCTAACCTGTAAGTCCAAGTGGCTTACTTGAAAAATGAGACTTGTACATCAAAAAGCCAGTGGGTTAGTAAAGGGATGGGAAATATTTCAAGGTTGAATCTGTGGCTTAAAAAGGAAAAACTTACCCCATTTAAAAAAGAAGTTTTAATGTATGTAAGTTAATTCCACAGGTCATTATAGATTTAACTTTAGTTTTATGCTATTTTCAGATTTTCTCAGTCTTTCTAGCACTTGAGCTTCTGTGCCCCAGGAATGTCAATTTAGGTTTTAATTCTGGGTATTAATTCCATAACTGTGCAAAACTGTTTCATTAATACCACTTTTTTTAGTATGAAAGACTGAACCCAAACTAGGGACAAACTATGCTGAGATGTGAACCTAATTGCATTGGTTCACAACTGTTGCATTTTCCACATTAAACAGGTGATTAGAAAGAGCAGATATTTGAGATATTTTCAGGCTTTCGTGTGAAACAGTGAATGTGGGAGTGTGGGAATGTGAGGTGGAATACTTACTCTAAAAATGTCAGAAGTTTGGTTTGCTCTAAGCAAGCTTTATTTGGGTGTTAGAGTTCTGGCTTATTTTATAAATACCTTGCCTGTTTAAATGTTAAGGCTTCCTGCATTACAGAAACATCACTATTTTGGTGGTTTTACCCTAATTTAGAAATTATTAGCGTTTACTTGTATCATTTAACTTCCACAAACTCTCTGTCAGTTATTACGTTACAAGGACATGGAAAAACTGATTTTAAGTGTTGGTTTGTTATTGTTGGTTTTTTTTTTTCCTGTGCTTTCTTCCCAAACAGATGAGCTTTGATCCAAACCTGCTCCACAACAATGGACACAACGGGTACCCCAACGGTACTTCGGCGGCGCTGCGCGAGACTGGGGTGATAGAGAAGCTGCTGACCTCGTATGGATTCATCCAGTGCTCGGAACGCCAGGCCAGGCTGTTCTTCCACTGCTCACAGTACAACGGCAACCTGCAGGAGCTCAAAGTAGGAGGTGAGGCAGCAGCTCTGAGTGCAGACCAGTCTCTTCCACTTGCCACAAAATACCCTTTTTATCCCGTGACACAAACAGTTGTTGCGGCTTCTGGAGGTTTAAGGAGACAATTAATAACCCTCTGCTCCTGGTGGGAGCCCTTCCCAGCACTTTGTGCAGCCTGTGGTACACACAGTTTAGAAGGTGCAGTGTCAGGTCAAGCTTGTCTAGCTGAGATGCAGACAAGTACTCAGACTGTGGGAGAATTTACTTCTAGTCCTCCCTGTTTCTTTTTTAAGGATTAGTTGTTTAGAATGAGTTGTTTTTCAGCCTGGGGAGGCTGCGACTTCATGCTGATAATTAGCGTGGCAGTGAAGTTTCTAAACTGATTAATGGCCTGTGTTCTGTTGTGTGAACTTCAGTGTGGAGTCTGCTGCATAGTGAGCAGGGCAGGGGAGGGAATTACTATGGAATTACAGTAGAATATTCATTAGCAACAGGAGAGAATGAACAGAATAACCAGAGAAATATATGCAAATAGTTTGTCCTTCCTTGGTAACAAAAGCACCTGAGTTCTACTTCGTTGTGTTTGGCTACAAGGAGTGAATTGTCAAACACAGCCATTTAGTGATTTTTATTAAAAAATACAAACAAACAGACCCAAACAGAACTCTCTCATTGTCACATTTGGTTGTCTTGTAGATGACGTTGAGTTTGAAGTGTCCTCTGATCGCCGAACTGGAAAACCCATTGCTATTAAATTGGTGAAGATAAAACCAGAAATATTACCTGAAGAACGAATAAATGGACAAGTTAGTGTCTGTTTTCTATCCCTGCATAATTTCCATCCCTTACTCCAGTACAGAAGGCTGGGTTCATTTAGCATGCATATTAACTACATACAGTGTAGTTCACTGAAACACATTTCAGTGTGTTCTGGTGAAAATTCAGAGGTTTAGTTTGAGCTCTTCCTTGGCTCCAGTTTTTGGAGCCGAGAGGTTCTGTGAGATTGAAACTTTGCAGCGTGGCATTCCCTGTTGAGTGTGTAGTAGAGGGTACTGAGATTCATTTTGTGTTCAACAAAAATGCCACTCCTGAAATGACTAGCAATGGATTTTTTTTTTTTTTTGACTGGTAGGTTGTGTGTGCTGTTCCTCACAATTTAGAGAGTAAATCTCCAGCTGCCCCGGGTCAAAGTCCAACAGGGAGTGTTTGCTACGAACGTAATGGGGTAAAGCTTGTGCATTTTACTTGAACTCTTCACTGATCCATCACTGTGGTCTATGAGCAAAATAAAAGATTCAATTTAATGTGGACATTAAATTGCACTGAACTGTGCAGTTCTTGGCCAAAAAAAAAAAGCATGCTTTGGTAATTACCACAAACAGTAATGTTATTTTTGACAGTTTGCTTGTTTATGTCTATGGAGAACTTTCTACTGGGCCAAATAGTTGTTCTCCTTTAAAATTTCATGGAGTTCATGTGTCCTTATCTTGAACTTCTAAAGTTTAGAAATTGAATTTTAAAGATGGCCACGTACAAACCTGTCAACTTAAGTTGCTTGTCACAGACTCATCAAAACAGCACGATGGAAAAAAGAATGTTTTGCATGCCATGTTTGATCATTGTCAATTTTCTCACTAAATCAAGCAGATATTGTTATTAAACAAAATTGTGTTAATCTTTCTTTGAAACAGCTATGCTGCAAATAGAGTAACTTTAGTTAATGTTAATTTACAGGAAGTATTTTACCTGACTTACACCCCAGAGGATGTTGAAGGAAATGTACAGCTGGAAGGAGGAGATAAAATAAACTTTATAATTGATACAAACAAACAGTAAGTTGGTCTTGCTTTTCTGGCTTCATATTGGTTTTAGTGGTCAGGCAGAATTCATACCTGTTCTGAGAAATGAAATTACATGAAATAGAATCTTCATTTTTGTTTCAGTTTTTAATCGTTTGAATTTTGTCCTGTTTTTTTCCCCCTCTAGTACTGGTGCTGTAAGTGCTCGTAACATTATGCTATTAAAAAAGAAACAAGCCCGCTGTCAAGGAGTAGTCTGTGCCATGAAAGTGAGTGATTTTAAGTTTCATTTGAAAATAAAACGCTGTTTTGAAAAAAAGCACTTTTAAAAGTAATATACTGAAGTTAGTAAGAGCTACTAACAGTTTGAGCTGTGGGTGTAAATTGTGTGAAACAGTTTAAACAGCTCATACTAATGCTCTTCTTAAAAAAACAAAGTCCCATTTACTTCTGCTTATATATATTTTGTGGTAGCCTGTTAGCTGTGTGCACCACTGGAATTCATAGTCTGTTATTGTGTTTGATAGAACCTGTAAAATTATTTCTTGGTGTATTACGACAATGGACAATTTATTAAACGCTTTTTTCTGTTCATAGGAAGCCTTTGGATTTATTGAGAGAGGTGATGTCGTGAAGGAGATATTCTTTCACTATAGTGAATTTAAAGGTGACCTAGAAACCTTACAGCCTGGTGATGATGTGGAGTTTACAATCAAAGACAGAAATGTAAGACGAAATCCAGTAAAACGGGAGACAAGATCTTAAAACATGAACTGCACTGTTTGCTCCAGCTTTGAAAAGGGGGGAGGAGGTTCATTGGGAAATGTCTGTTGCTGTCTCTCTTCTTTTTGGGTATTTGACTGGTTTTGTGTTCTTAGGGTAAAGAAGTTGCAACAGATGTTAGACTGCTGCCTCAAGGAACTGTCATTTTTGAAGACATCAGCATTGAGCATTTTGAAGGAACTGTAACCAAAGTAATTCCAAAAGTACCCAGCAAAAACCAGGTGAATGTCAGTGGTTACTTCAATTTGTGAAGTGGTGCTTTGATTGTGTTGAATTCCAGCCAGACAGTTAAAGTGCTCCCCTTTCCCTGTATCTGTCAGCTGCATAAGCATCATGTCACAGGAAGGGATTTATTGTTTTTTTTATTTTATATCCAAAAAGCAACAGTTATGGTAATGGGACATTGGGGAGTGTGTGTGTTCTTTAACGTTTCAAATGCTTACAACTGAATTTTGTGGGTTTAGGACATATCTTTAAGGCAAAAGAGTAGGGAAAAGGGGAAAAGTATTTGCTGGGATAAGCCAGATCTATGGATTCCTGTGAGCATTAACAGTTAATGCAGCTTTTAATCTGTAATGTTTGACTTAGGGGTAAAAGTGTTCATAAGCACTTCCTTTAAGGTTTTAGGTGGGTCTCTGTTGTTGTTGTGGGAAGGTTTGGGGTATTTTGGTGCTTTTGTGTGTTTTGAATAAGAAATTTGTGTGTTTGTTTGATAAGAAAGAACTTTCAGAAGTGGTGTAAGTATGGTTATAAATTTAATTCTTGAAATAGGCTTAATTTCTCTATCAATACATGCTGGGTGCTTAAAAAACCTCCAAACCAAACACCACCAACAAAACCCACCTTGGGCTTGTTCACCTTTGGCTGTGAACAGTAAATTCCCAATGAGGAGTGGCAGGAATGAAGCACAGCTCTGAGTCCAGCAGGCATTTGGCAGAAATATTGTGTGCTCTGCAGTTAAGCTGAGTCCTGTGGGTAAACTCCCCTTTTCTGTGGGGTTTTTGTGTTTCCAGAGCGATCCCTTACCCGGCCGCATCAAAGTGGACTTTGTGATTCCTAAAGAACTTCCCTTTGGAGACAAAGATACGAAATCCAAGGTGACTTTGCTGGAAAGTGACCACGTGCGGTTCAACATTTCGACGGACAGACGTGACAAACTGGAACGTGCCACCAACATTGAGGTTCTCCCCAACACTTTCCAGTTTACTAATGAAACTAGAGAAATGGCAAGTATCTGTCTTTTCAAAATCGTTCATTTTTGAGGGAAAGTGAAAGCAAAACATGGAGGGAGTTGTAAACAAAAATGTAAAAATCACCGATGTCTTGCATTCCCTTCTCTGAAATCCGGTCCTCAGATGTGCAGTCCAAACCAAGTGTTTAAATGGTAGAAAATTCAGAATTAATCCTCTACATCTTTGCCTTAAAAGAATAAAAAATTAGCTTTTTTTTAACATTTAAATGAAACCATATTAGAAAATGAGACCTTAGTTGGCCCTCTTGGAGGGGATGGTTATAGTAATGCAGTCTTGAACTGTTAGTTTAAAAATTAATATACTTGAGTCATAGGTAGGTAACTTACTCATGTTCCTTAGGAAAACTGGAAGAACCTGGGCCTGCCCTGGTTCACATAGTGAAAAATCTTAATAATTGGAGGAGGAACTGTGTGCAGCTTTTGGATTTTGTGGGTTTTGGCCAATCTCTTTCTGAGGCTCAAGCAGAAGGATGGTAAAGAGCAGGGAGTTCTCTCACATACAAAACCTCTTTGTGGATTACAGGGACTAAGATGGGTGTGCTAATGAGCATTATAGAATATCTTTCATTCCTGTAACTTGGATGGAATGTTGGTTCTGTTCCAACCAGACTGTAACTTTGCCTTCAATTGAAGTCCAATTGCAGTGTTGTAACATCAGTGTGCTGTGAGTTATGACCCTTTGCTTTAAAAAAGGCCCTGAACTTTGACTTTAGCCTCTGAGTTTTTGGGATTCTGCCCTATAGATTCTTATATTTCTACTCTGCTTGAAACATCTGCCTGCCTGAATTGAGCTGTCATTGAGGTGACAAGTGTTGGCAGCTTCTAGAAAGGTTGGCTGGTTTGCTGGAGTTTGTGAAAGCTGTTTAAGAGAAGAATGTTCCTAAAGGTGGGAAGTACCTTTGCCATTCAGTCATTCAGATCCTCTGAGCTTGCCCTGAGACCTGCTAAAGGCTCTGTAGGAACTGGGTTGAATGAAATATGTAAATAAATCCTTTCTCAGTTCTGGTGTGATCTGGTGCTAGGGTTTGTTTTGTTAACAGTATTTTCTGTTTACCATTCAGCATTCCATTTCTGGTGGTTATCAGGAAGGCCACTAAAATATTATGGAACATGCACCATAACATACACCCATGGATAGGGCAGTCTTGTCAAACAGCTTCTTCATAGTTCCTTCATTTGTGTCTGAAAATTAAATGTTTTTTCTCTTAAACTTCCCTCTAATTTTTGTTCCTTTTTATGTAGGTTCTTTTATATTTTGTTTGTGTTTATGCATGTTTTATATACTCCTGTAGATGATGTAGTATTTGTAGAGTTGCCCCTTTCAAGATCATGTTCTCTGTGTAGTAGTACTGGCAGAATTTTAACCATAGTCCTTCTTGTTAGTGGCTTAAATTAATCTTCTCCACTCTTTATAAGAAATTAAGTAGAGGAACTGGGTTAGTAGGCCTTGTTTGCATTTTGGGTTGACCATAACCATTAGCATTAGGTTTGCAAGGAAGCACGTTGCAAAAATGAAGTGTTTCACAGGATTCAGGCCCTATTGCAAACTCCAGACAGGTGGAGCCCCTGCAGACAGGTGTCACACAGCAGTAATAACACTGGAATTGCTGATTTTCCTGTTCTCAGGGTGTGATTGCAGCAATGAGAGATGGCTTTGGCTTCATTAAGTGTGTGGACAGGGATGCTCGGATGTTCTTCCACTTCAGTGAGATCATGGATGGGAATCAGCTCCATATTTCTGATGAAGTGGAGTTCACTGTGGTTCCTGTAAGTGAGATTAATACTTCTATAAAATCCTAGTGTTTAAAGAATTTATGTGCAGTCTGTTTAACATCTGATGAATCTTCTTTTTCAGGATATGTTGTCTGCCCAAAGGAACCATGCCATAAGGATTAAAAAGCTTCCCAAGGGCACAGTTTCTTTCCACACCCAATCAGAACATCGTTTTGTGGGCACTATAGACAAAGAAGCCACTCCAGCCAAAGCCACTAGCCCAAATAAAGGCAAAGAGAAGGTAATGCTGCTCTCCTAGAATACCTGTTCTACATTCCTGGCATTGGAGACTGGGGCTGCTTCCTTAAAATCTGTAATTCCACTGGTTTTGATGTACCATTTATCCTGTATAAATGTGAATGACAGTGGATAGCTGATGACAGCAGTCAGTGAAAACTAACTTGGGTGAACAAGATCATAAACAATACTTCTGTTATCATGTTGTTGAGCATAACTTCCCATCAAGTTTCTGGAATTTTCTTTCTACTTCCCACTAGATAAGATACTAGATAGAATTGTTTAAAAATTAAATTTCTAGAGCTAGAGGGGAACCTCTTATTGTTTTGTCATGCTTTTTAAACAACCCCAAAATATTTAAGGTTCCAGTAAATACTTCCTGCAACTGGTGCTAATACTTTTATTTCCTTTAAACATATTGTCTGTCATCATTTAAAGCTTCTTACTCAGTTTGGTTGTGGTTTTGAGCAATTATTGTAAAAGCTCTGAGACTCCAGTGAGCAGTGCTTGAAGTGTGTGTAGGAAACTTCTTTGCTTACAAATGAGACACTGATTGCTGAATTCTGACCTCTTGTTTTTAGGAAGCTGAAGATGGAATAATTGTGTATGATGACTGTGGAGTAAAACTGACCATTCCTTACCAGGCCAAGGATGTGGAAGGATCTACTAATCCCCAGATAGGAGATAAGGTGATATAACTAAGTGTGCTCTTGGGAAATATTGTTCTGTGTATTGTGAGGTGTGAGCTTCTCTTTGCCTTATTTCTGGATTTGTTCTTCCTCTTGGAACAAACAATGGACAAGGCAGCTGTGTAATATGACCTGGAATACTGTTTGTGAGTGGCTTAATCTTCTGTATAACTAAAAAATATCCTCCAGCCTGGTGATACATAGGTGAAAGTAGTGTCTTACTTGTAAAGAATGCTTTTTAAAAGAGGAATTTTTTACAAACTGAAGCAAGTGAAGCAAGGTACCTCTTAAGGTCACTGGTGTGGGAAAAGGAGAATTTCTCTCCACATAAACAGAGAGTTTGTCTTTTTAAGGGATAAAAAGCTGAGTGCTGGAGGCTGGCCTGCCTTCCAGGTATCCCAGGTGTGACTGCTGCTCTCTGGAATATCAGAGATATCCATGACTGACATGTTTATGGGAAAGTATTGACTGGAAAACTACTTTCCTGGAGACCATAGCAACTGATTCAGAGCTACACAGCTTTGAAATTAGTTGATTTGGGTGTTCTTTGGTGGTGGTCATGGTTTATTTGGGTTTTTCTGTCTAGTGTTGATTAACACCTCTTCAACAGGTCGAGTTCTGTGTGTGTGAAGTGAAGAGAACTGGTCTGCAAACAGCTGTTTCTGTCAGGATGCTGGGACGCAATTACAGCTCTAAGAGGCTTTTGGGATATGTGGCAGCCCTGAAAGATAACTTTGGATTTATTGAAACAGCCAATCATGATAAGGAGATCTTCTTCCACTACAGGTGAATGACAATCTTAATATTATTTGGTTGTTTGTCTGTTGTGGGGGTGGGAGAGTGTGGAGTTTTGGTTGGTTGACTGTTTAACTCATTGTCACTTCACACACACACACACACACATATATATATATATGTGCTTAGATATCTACAGTTCCATTTATTATCTCAGCTGGACTGGTTCAGGCTTTTCTATTAGTCAGCAGTCCTGGTGTTCTGTACCTCTGAATCCCAAATCCAGTTGTGTTTGTATATTTGAAAATGCTTCACTTTCCTTAATAGAGATTTCTTTAAAATGTGAAGTGTTGAGGGATTTAAATAGTTTCTGATCAATTGCTGTGGATGTTGGATGAGCATCACTGTTGTCATGTAACTAAAGGAAAACTGTGCCTCCTTCTGTTCCTGCAGTGAATACTGTGGAGATATTGATAGCCTGGAACTTGGAGACACTGTGGAATACAGCTTGTCAAAAGGCAAAGGAAACAAAGTTAGTGCAGAGAAGGTGAACAAAACACATGCAGGTAAGGCTGGACCTGGTGTTTTCTGCTGACAGGGCTCTTGGCAGGTGCTGATGGGTAAAGTTTAATAATCTGTTTATGGCTGGAGCTTAGAACAAGAAGATGCTTAATGTGAGGTGGTCATTGGTTTCCTGAAAGCTGCTGTGTTTGTTTCCAGAGAACAGGAAAGCACAGAGCAACAGTTCTGGAAACAGTAGCAATTCTTTGGATCTTTATTGTACTCTGAACCCTTCAGCTGGGGGGTTATAAGGAGAGACAGAGTGGCAAAACTGGCCAAATTAGTAACTGCACTAGTTTGCTGTGCTTTACAGAGGGAAGGTTGCAGGAGGGAGGCAGATGAGGGTATTAAAAACTTGGGAGGGGAGGGAAAATGCCCACTTATATTGGATGCCTAAAGCAGGGAGTGCAGTGGCAGAGAAGTGAAATACTTTGATTTGCTTTTCAGTCTCCATGGCCTCAAGTTTCTTGAGAAACCAATATTTTTCTACTTCCACATATAAAATGTCACTGTAGTTTTGATTAGGTGTCAGACAGTTGCAAACTGTTTGCTCCTGGTCAATCTGAATCACTTAATTAAATTAACTTTAAAATAAACTGTGGTTAGAATGTCCTATTCTTCCACTGTCTGTCTCTTTTCAGTGAATGGTATCACTGAAGAAGCTGATCCAACTGTTTACTCTGGTAAAGTAATTCGTCCTTTGAGGAGTGTAGATCCCACACAGACTGAGTACCAGGGCATGATTGAAGTCATGGAAGATGGTAAGATTTGTTACTTTTAAGTGTTCATTTCACAAGTGCACAAGAAGTGCACAAGTTGCACTGTAACAACAGAGGTGTTGAGGACTATATTGACACTGCTAAGCTGGCAGTAAAAGTTGCATTTTTAATATTGGAAGTCTGAATTCAGTGGGAAAGGCCTCTCAGTTCTGCCTTGTGCTTTCCCCCCCAGGTGAGATGAAAGGAGAGGTCTATCCATTTGGAATTGTTGGAATGGCAAACAAAGGTGACTGTCTGCAGAAGGGGGAGACAGTGAAGTTCCAGCTCTGTGTTCTCGGGCAGAACGGGCAGACGATGGCCGTGAACATCACCCCGTTCCGCAGGGCCACCGTGGAGTGTGTCAAGGACCAGGTGAGGGACTGCTGGGAACACAAGGAGCACGTTGGTAGGAAAAAAAGTCTTCAGAAGAAGAGAACTGCACATGCTCTGAAGGAGCTTCTTCACAGCATCCAGCAGTCAGTGGTGACAGACCACCTGAAATGCAAAGGCTGATTATGGCCCTCATTAGCTGCATCTCAGAATGGTTTGCAAGTTCAGTGCTGTGAATGTTTTCTGGGTTTATGGTTATTGTGCAGCACTAATCTCTAGTCATTTATGGAGAGGCTGAATGAGTTTTACTGGTTTGCACATGAGTAGAGTGGAAAATGGAAATAACTGGCTTCTTATCCCAGTGACAGACCAAAAAAACCTTTCAGGGAGTCCTAGAGCTTGCAGCAGTGCTTGTCTTAGTTTAACACAGCTGTCAGGACTTGAGCAGTTTTCAGAACTTGTTCTGTAGACTTTGGAATTTAGATGTGAGTTTACAAATTCAGGAGGAGTGCCTGGATTTCCAGAAGTGTTATTTCCAGACAGAATGTACTATTCAGTGTAGAAATTGCATTTCTACTTCCCTTAGGCACCGCAGAGTTTTGGAGGGTTTGTAGATGTAGTTGAACTGCAATGATGAGTAAGTTACTGCCTCTGTTTGGGTCAAGAGGGAATCAATAACCTTGTGATGTGTTGCTTTTCAGTTTGGTTTCATTAACTACGAAGTTGGTGACAGCAAAAAGCTCTTCTTCCATGTCAAAGAAGTGCAGGATGGTGTGGAGCTCCAGGCTGGGGATGAAGTGGAGTTCTCCGTAATCCTGAACCAGCGCACAGGAAAATGCAGTGCCTGTAACGTGTGGCGTGTCTGGTGAGGCTTTGGAATGAAAGGGGTTGAACCTGGCACAGTGTCTGCATCACAGCAGTGCCCTGCAGGCTGCTTCAGCCCCAGCTGGCTGCTCCTGGAACTGGAGCTCTGGATTCCAGGTGCCTTCAGGGAGAACCTCACCTGAGAGCTGCCAGCACTTAGAGGGGGATGAAGTGCAGGGCAGCAGCAGGACTCCCAGCTCTTCCTAGTTACAGATAGCTTGTTCCCTTCTTAATCTAATCTTAAACTCCCCCTGTAGCAGGAATTTGGGTACAGCCTTGGGAGTAGAAGTTAATGATAACAAAACTGATAGTATTCCTGTGTGGATGCTGGCCTCTGGCCAGCACATCCCATAGTGCTGCCACCTGTTTTCTGAAGAGCAACTTTCATTTTGAAGTAGAAAACCCATGTTGTTAGGGACTCTTCTTTTTGGTATGGCATTTCTTAAAGCTTATGGGTATTTTTTTGCTTTTGAGCTACTTGTAGAAAACTGCACAATTTGGATTTTCCTTAAGCTTGAGGTAGCACTTCTGCAGTGACACAAAGCTAATGTGTAATTTTTTTCTAAGAGTTCTCTGTTCCCATCATCTTCAGAGATGTTAATTCTCTGCCACTGGCAGCTCAAAAGCTTTTATTATTGCAGTTAAATTATAGAATTCCAGAATTGTTTGGGTTGGAAGGGACCTTAAAGCTCATCTCATTCCACCCCCTGCCATGGGCAGGGACACCTTCCACTAGACCAGGTTGCTCCAAGCCCTGTCCAACCTGTCCTTGGACACTTCCAGGGATGGGGCAGCCACAGCTTCTCTGGGTAACAGAAATGTAGGAAATACTACTTATATAAGTGTGAGAGTAAAGTCACTAAAGAACAGCTTTTGGAGAACACTGAGCTGTTTCAGAGTCCTGTGTGCAAGGTAAAGCTTTGGCGCAGTCCCGATGTCAGCCAGGTGTGCTGTCACACAGGATAAATTGCACTAGTGCTTCATGGGGACAATCTAAACTGCTATAAAGTACTCCAGTAAAGGGCTGGGAATGAATGAGGCCACTGGCAGCAGCTGTGGGAAGTCACCAGTGCCCTGTGTGTGCCTCTGTTACAGCGAAGGCGCCAAGGCTGTTGCTGCTCCGCGTCCCGATAGACTCGTGAACCGTTTAAAGAGCATCAACCTGGATGATGCCAACGCCCCGCGTCTCACAGTGCTCCGCCAGCCCCGGGGGCCCGACAACTCAAAGGTACAGACTGCCAGGGTGGCTGCAGGGTGTGCCTTGCTTTGGGGAGCACAGCAGTGCTTCCTCTGTTAGAGTGTGAACTGTCACATACCTGGTGTCTGCTTGCACCTGGTGCCGAACTACTCACCTGCTGTGTGAGGTTGGGATTTTTTAGCACCCAGGGTGCTGTGCCCTGTGTCAGTGATGTGTGCTGGGGTTTCAGAGCAGCACACACTAGAGAAGCCACCAACTGCTGCTTGTTTTCTAGCCCATGATGGTTATCTTGGTTATAAACCTGCTCCCCTTCTGAGAGGCAGTAAGTGAAATCCCTTTACCCAAACTTGGCTTTCACTTAAGGTTTTCCACCATGGGATAAACAGGAGTGAAGTGTCTGGGATCTGAAGAGCAAACTGTCTGGAATCTGTGCAGTATCTAGGACTGTAAAGAACACCCCCCAGAACCTATTTCTGAAGACAGATATGACTAATTAGAAACGTGCTGATGCTGTACTTTGGTGGAACGGATCAGCTTTACCTCAAAGCCCAGTGGTGGTGCTGCGTTTGCGGTTGGACTTGATGATCTTAAAGATCTTTTCCAGTCAAAATGATTTCATAATTCCACGATGCTGGAGCTAAAAGTTTGCTTTGTTTTCCTTACAGGGATTTGGTGCAGAGAGAAAGATCCGCCAGGCTGGTGTTATAGACTGATCCCAACCCCACGCCGACGTTGGGCCGCGCGGTGGGGCTGGCGAAGGGTACTGAATATCTCCCTGTTCATCCCTTCCTCCAAATTCTCAGAAGCTATTCCACCGGTTTTAACACCTTCTCATGTTATGTTTAAAATTAAATTTACGAAACCATTTTAAATTTCTGCACAGTTGCATTCTGGAGAACTTTAAGGTGGCGCCTTATAGTATCACATTTTAGAAGCTTGTTTTGAATGGTGCATTTAACGCAACTGGTAACTGCAATCTCCATTGCCTCTGTGAGTAAACATAGACAGCTCTGCTCGGGCAGACCTTGTGGAATTCTGCACTACAGTTATTATGCTTTATCCTTGTTTTTGGCCAAGGTTTATTATGCCTTAGTGCTCAGTTGCATTATATTCCCTCCCGAGTGGAGGGGAAGGCTCACTTCAGCTCACTCTGCTCAAATTCTGAGGACCATGTGAGGGTGGAATAAGTTAAGTTTATATCAGATCTCGATGAACATTCAGATACCTTGAGTTGATGGCCAAATGTTATAGTGTTTTCCTAGTTCATTTAACTTGACTCCTTTTAGCCAGTCGTTAGAGCTCAGTGCAAGTCTCTCCCGGGGTCGGTGGATTTTGTGGTGTTCTGGAACAGACAGTGCAGAATTTCATAAGGCTGAGGTGTGCCATCAGTGTGGTAATTTAAATATATTTAAAACAATGCACAAATCTGCTGCTGCTTAGAACACTGCAGCTTCTAAACCCAGTTTCTTTTACTGATTTAAATTTAAAAAGAAAGAAGTTGTGCCTGAAGTGAATACATTTTTTTTGTTCTTTTTGCAGCCGGCACCCAGTGTACTGTAAGAGAATAAATACTTAGGCTTTCCATAGCTGTATTGAGACTTTCATCAAGGTGAATAGTTGATGTCTGTGTGCTTTTTTTTTTTTGGTTTATTTTTTTTTGTTTTGGTTTTTTTTTTTTGTTTTGGTTTTTTTTTTTTTTCTTTTTTTGGGTTTTTTTTCCCTCCCCTCCCCTTGCCCCCTCCCTCCATTTCCCCAGTCACACTTTTATCAAGCAAGAAAACTGAATGATTGGTCTAAGTATTACTTTAACCAAAAAGATCAGGAGTTACTTTTTGGAATAGAGGGCAGTACTGTGGTTATTTTTTTTTTGTTTTGTTTTGTTTTTTCATGTTACCTCTATTCTCAATTTAGGGTTTTCTTCTCTGGGAGATGCATTATCTTTGTAAAACAAAACATTGCTTTCTCCAATTTTTTTTCTGTTAATGGCAAAGAATGGAAATAGAATAAAGTTTTACTGATTTTGAAAAAAGCCTCACTGTGCTCTGCCTCTTCCTTCCATGGTGGGGGATGTGTTAGATCTGTGTCATCCCAACCATGGGCTCGTTCCCAGTGCCATCCAATTCACACACCAAGGTGAGGGATTTCAGAGTTTTATTCTAGTTTGCACAAAGGAGGGAGCTGGTGGTTGCCACAAAAGGCTCCCAGATCATCAAAACTTTACAGTATTTGTACATTTTAACTAACACAGAAATGTTCATTGGTTACAAATTACACAGCTTTTCTATTCATTAGTACTCAACCCCCTATTTGCAAGTTATAGCTCTCATTTCTCGTGCTAATTAGTCCCCAGGTGCAGTTCTTCATTTGAGTCTTCATTGGGGTCTGTTTTGGGGAGGTGGTCAGTGGGTCCCCACTGCTGGAATTGCCTTTCCCCCAGTTACTGCTCAGCCCTGCTCACCTCCTTCCTGGTGTCTCTAATCCAGACAGCTTTGGGATTGTCTTCTCTTACCCTTTAAACAAAAGATCAGCCAAGCATTTGATGCTCCCAGTGCAATCCCTCAATCAGAACTGTCCAGCTCCTGCTTGCACTTTAGGTTGTTGAAGTTTGACTCAAACCCCTGTTCAAATCTTGAGGGGCTCATTCTCCCTTTAGAACTCTGGGATGTGGGGCTCGGTGTAATTCCCCCCTTTAACGCTCTGGGATTGGTGTCATTATCCTTTTAAAGCTCCGGGATGAGGAGCTCAGGTTCATTTCACACTTTGAAACCTTTAAAACCACGGGATGCAGGGTCAGCGTCATTCCCCCCGTAGGGGTTGTGGGGTCAGTGTTATTCCTCCTTTAAAACTCCAGGGTACAGGGCTCTGTGTCATTCCCCTTTAAAGCTCTGGGATGCGGAGTCGGTTCCGTTCCCCCTTTAGGGGATGCAGGGTCGGTGTCATTCCCCCTTTAAAACTACAATTCCCTCCTTTTAAAATTTCGGGATACGGGGCTCGATGTCATTCCCCTTCTTTAAGGCTCTGTGATGCAGGTGGGTGTCATTCCCCCTGTGCGGGGTCCGTCCCTCCCGTGCCCCCCCCATGTCCCCCCGGTTCCCCCCGTGTCCCCTCCCATATCACCCCGTGTCCCCCCGTCTCTCCCGGCTCGCCCCCGTGTTCCTCCCTCTCCTCCCCGTGTCCCACCCTGTCCCTCCCGTGTCTTCCCCCCGTCCCCTCATGTCTCTCCCCTGTCCCCCCGTGTCCCTCCCGTGTGTCTTCCATGTCTCTCCCGGTTC
>NW_020897763.1:49608-51351 GCF_003984885.1 Neopelma chrysocephalum
CCCCCGTGTCTCCCCATTCCCCGGTGTCGCTCCCTGTCCCTTTCCGTCCCCCCGTGTCCCCCCGTCCCCGGTGTCCCCCCGTGTCCCTGTCCCCGGTGTCGCTCCCTATCCCCCCATGTCCCCCCGTGTCCCCCATCCCCCGTGTCCCCCCGTGTCCCCCGGTCCCTGGTATCGCTCCGTGTCCCCCCGTGTCCCTCCTTGTCCCCCATCCCCGGTATCCCCCGTTGTCCCCCCGTGTCCCGGTGCCGCTGTCGCTCCGGTGCCGCGTGTGCGGAAGCGGCGCGGGCGGTGACGCGCGGGCGGGAGGCGGAAGCGGCGCGGGGCGATCGCGGCGGGGCCGGGCCGGGGCCGCGGGGCCATGACCGAGTACAAGCTGGTCGTGGTGGGCGCGGGCGGCGTCGGCAAGAGCGCGCTGACCATCCAGCTCATCCAGAACCACTTCGTGGACGAGTACGACCCCACCATCGAGGTGCGGCGGGGCCGGGCCGGGGTGCGGGACCCGCTGCGGGAGCGGAGCGGGGGGTGAGAAATGCTGGGAAAACTCTTCCCGAGGTCCCTGCCCGTGCCCCGGGGGGCTGTGCGGTCCCTTCGGCCCAGCCCGACCCAGCCCGGGGTTCTGGGGGCGATTCCTCCCCCGTTCTGCCTCGGGCTTCCTAAAGCAGCCAAAGGCAACAAAAAAAAAGCCACCGCTGGTCTGTGTAGGGTGGAGATCCCTGGCACGGTGATGGTGTTTATAATACCCCTTTTTTTCCCCCTGTCTTATTAATTGAGGAATTTATTTAAAACAACAGGACTTGGCTGTTTTGTAACAAAGGTTGGGGGGGCTTAGAGTAACATTTAAAATGGGATGGTTTGAGTAACAATTAAAATGGGATGGTTTGGGTAACGTTTAAAATGGGATAGTTTCAGATACTGGTAGTTTTTTATTAGACAGAGGCAAGAATCCCAGAATGGTTTGGGTTGGAAGGAACCTTAAAGCTTGTTTTTTTCTACCCCCTGCCATGGGCAGGGACACCTTCCACTAGCCCAGGTTGCTCCAAGCCCTGTCCAACCTGGCCTTGGACACTTCCAGGGATGTGGAAGCCACAACCTCCCGTGGAGGAGCTGGAAAAGCTCCTCTCTCCCTCATACCCATCTTTTTATTAACATTTTTGTTTTTCACTCATAATGCCCGAGGTGGAAGGCAGCAGTGCCATGTTTTTGATGGGAATGCCCGTGTCTGTCCTGCAGGACTCGTACCGAAAGCAGGTGGTGATCGACGGCGAGACGTGTCTGCTGGACATCCTGGACACGGCGGGGCAGGAGGAGTACAGTGCCATGAGGGACCAGTACATGAGGACTGGGGAGGGATTCCTCTGTGTCTTTGCCATCAACAACAGCAAATCCTTTGCTGATATCAACCTTTACAGGTACGGGCTGGGGAGGGAACGCTGGGAGAGGCACCAGGTCTGTTGGTTGAAGCGAAGCGGGGAAGTGACTCAGTGAAGACTAAATAACAGACAAATATTAAATCTTCCACTTCTGTCAGGAAGTTTTTCAAGTGTTTTGTGCCGATACATGGAATCACAGACAGGTTTGGGTTGGATGGGACCTTAAAGCTCATCTCATCCCACCCCCCTGCCATGGGCAGGGACACCTTCCACTAGCCCAGGTTGCTCCAAGCCCCGTCCAACCTGGCCTTGGACACTTCCAGGGATGGGGCAGCCACAGCTTCTCTGGGCAACCTGTGCCAGGGCCTCACCT
>NW_020897763.1:51751-101508 GCF_003984885.1 Neopelma chrysocephalum
TCTCTCCCGTGTCCCCCCATGTCTCTCCTATGTCCCCCCGTGTCCCTCCCCTGTCCCCCGTGTCTCCCCATTCCCCGGTGTCGCTCCCTGTCCCTTTCCGTCCCCCCGTGTCCCCCCGTCCCCGGTGTCCCCCCGTGTAACCCCATGTCCCCCGTCCCCAGTGTCGCTCCCTGTCCCCCCGTGTACCCCTGTCCCTGGTATCGCTCCGTGTCCCTTCTTGTCCCCCTTCCCCGTTGTCCCCCCGTGTCCCTCCTTGTCCCCCATCCCCGGTATCCCCCGGTGTCCCCCCGTGTCCCGGTGCCGCTGTCGCTCCGGTGCCGCGTGTGCGGAAGCGGCGCGGGCGGTGACGCGCGGGCGGGAGGCGGAAGCGGCGCGGGGCGATCGCGGCGGGGCCGGGCCGGGGCCGCGGGGCCATGACCGAGTACAAGCTGGTCGTGGTGGGCGCGGGCGGCGTCGGCAAGAGCGCGCTGACCATCCAGCTCATCCAGAACCACTTCGTGGACGAGTACGACCCCACCATCGAGGTGCGGCGGGGCCGGGCCGGGGTGCGGGACCCGCTGCGGGAGCGGAGCGGGGGGTGAGAAATGCTGGGAAAACTCTTCCCGAGGTCCCTGCCCGTGCCCCGGGGGGCTGTGCGGTCCCTTCGGCCCAGCCCGACCCAGCCCGGGGTTCTGGGGGCGATTCCTCCCCCGTTCTGCCTCGGGCTTCCTAAAGCAGCCAAAGGCAACAAAAAAAAAGCCACCGCTGGTCTGTGTAGGGTGGAGATCCCTGGCACGGTGATGGTGTTTATAATACCCCTTTTTTTCCCCCCTGTCTTATTAATTGAGGAATTTATTTAAAACAACAGGACTTGGCTGTTTTGTAACAAAGGTTGGGGGGGGCTTAGAGTAACATTTAAAATGGGATGGTTTGAGTAACAATTAAAATGGGATGGTTTGGGTAACGTTTAAAATGGGATAGTTTCAGATACTGGTAGTTTTTTATTAGACAGAGGCAAGAATCCCAGAATGGTTTGGGTTGGAAGGAACCTTAAAGCTTGTTTTTTTCTACCCCCTGCCATGGGCAGGGACACCTTCCACTAGCCCAGGTTGCTCCAAGCCCTGTCCAACCTGGCCTTGGACACTTCCAGGGATGTGGAAGCCACAACCTCCCGTGGAGGAGCTGGAAAAGCTCCTCTCTCCCTCATACCCATCTTTTTATTAACATTTTTGGTTTTCACTCATAATGCCCGAGGTGGAAGGCAGCAGTGCCATGTTTTTGATGGGAATGCCCGTGTCTGTCCTTCAGGACTCGTACCGAAAGCAGGTGGTGATCGACGGCGAGACGTGTCTGCTGGACATCCTGGACACGGCGGGGCAGGAGGAGTACAGTGCCATGAGGGACCAGTACATGAGGACTGGGGAGGGATTCCTCTGTGTCTTTGCCATCAACAACAGCAAATCCTTCGCTGATATCAACCTTTACAGGTAGGGGCTGGGGAGGAAACACTGGGAGAGGCACCAGGTTTGTTGGTTGAAGCAAAGCGGGGAAGTGACTCAGTGAAGACTAAATAACAGACAAATATTAAATCTTCCACTTCTGTCAGGAAGTTTTTCAAGTGTTTTGTGCCAATACATGGAATCACAGACAGGTTTGGGTTGGATGGGACCTTAAAGCTCATCTCATCCCACCCCCCTGCCATGGGCAGGGACACCTTCCACTAGCCCAGGTTGCTCCAAGCCCCGTCCAACCTGGCCTTGGACACTTCCAGGGATGGGGCAGCCACAGCTTCTCTGGGCAACCTGTGCCAGGGCCTCACCACCATCTTTAGTCAATTAGAATGGCACAGTTTTGGGGGTTGTTGTGTTAATCATTAATCACATCATCAATCAATACAGATGTCTCCACAGGGTGTCAGAGGATGGTGCCAGACTTTTTCCAGTGGTGCCCAGTGACAGGATGAGGAGCAATGGCCATAAACTAAAACACAAGAAGTTCCACCTCAACATGAGGAAGGACTTCTTTACACTGAGGGTGGCAGAGCAATGGAACAGCTGCCCAGGGAGGGCGTGGAGATCCCTGTCTGGAGACATTCCAGACCCACCTGGACAGTTCCTGTTCCAGGTGACCCTGCCTTGGCAGGGGGGTTGGACTGGATGATCTCCAGAGGTCCCTTCCAACCTCAGCAATTCTGTGATTCAGTGAATCAGATGATATTCAGAGAGTACAGAACATCATCTCTAAGAAAATGGGTGAGAAAAACAAAGTTACACGTGGACTAGAAAATGAAGTGTACATGGTTATTGGCCATCCTGCTGTAGGTTGAACCCCTGAGGTCCTGCCCAGCTTTAACATATATTTTTGTAGCACAAGGTGGTTTGAACACCAGTTTTTATATTTAGAAAATAGTTCCTAACTTTTCTTTTCAATTTGTCTTCCTAAAGAGAACAGATCAAGAGAGTGAAAGATTCGGATGACGTGCCCATGGTGCTTGTTGGGAACAAGTGTGACCTGCCCACGAGAACAGTGGACACAAAACAGGCTCAAGAATTAGCAAAAAGCTACGGAATCCCCTTCATAGAGACCTCTGCAAAAACGAGACAGGTGAGGTGCTCCCCTGGGACCTGACTCCTCCTGCTGTGAAACACTGGCTGCTCTGACATTTCCCCCTGTGCTTTGGCCTTACCTACAGGAGAAGCATTTTTTTACAGTTTTTAGCTTTCATTTCTCAGCTTGAGAGAGTTTTGTGTTTATCACTGGGCAGGGCCAGTACATGAATCACTTCAGACTTGTCCTGACCCCCTGTTCAGTGTGTCATGGCTGGAGGAAGAAGAAGAAGAGCAGAGCTTCACCTGCTCTCGCTGCAGTTGATCATCCCAGACCTGTTCAGTTTTCTTGGCTTCTTAAAGAAAGCCAATTACAAGATTATGTTTACAGACAGAATTCCCCAGACTGGACTAATGGGCTTCTCCAGAGCTGCCTTGAACACGTGGCTCTGCCCAGTCTGCAGCAGGAGGGTTGAACCAGAAAAGGTGCAATTATTAAGCAGTAGCCAGAAAATTCTAAGGAATTAAATTCCAGGAATTCTAAAATGGAGGTGATTAGGCAAGAAGTAGCTTGTTTCCTCATGTTTCCTCCCTACAGTTCCAGTTTTCTATGTTTCTTTTAAGGGCTGTTGTCCCAGGGAGAGTCAGGAGTGTGAGGGGAGAGTTTGGGACATGGAAGTTTTATCCACTTACGAGCCCTGGGATAAGCTGGGTGCTGCTCTTCCTGTAGAAGTGTGTCTTTCAAATGCACTGAGGGCTCCTGGGATGGAAAGATCAGTGATTTCAGAAGCTCCAGGAAAGAAAATGCTTGACCTTCCCTTTGCCTTCAGGGCGTGGAAGATGCTTTTTACACACTGGTGAGGGAGATCCGGCAGTACCGGATGAAGAAGCTCAACAGCAGCGAGGATGGGAACCAGGGCTGCATGGGATTGTCCTGTGTTGTGATGTGAAAAGGTGAGCTGGCACTTCAGTTGTCCACTGGCTTCTTGTCTTTTTGCCTTCCAGTGATGGATAAACGTGGCTTAGAAATGCTGGTTGCCATAGGTGGGTTTTTTTCCCCTACTGTACAACCTATTGATTCCCAGAGATTTGGATCCCACAATTAATTACTTCTCAGAAAGAAAAAAAAAAGTTTCCCTCTAAGTTGATGACAAAGCTTAAGAAAAGGAAATTTCATCCACAGCATTTTGGCTGTTGTGTGGGTGGGTGGAACAAGATGATCTTTAAGGCCCCTTCCAACCCAAACCATTCCATGATTCTGTGATTTCCACTGATTTCGGTGGTGTGATTTTCTGTGTCGTCCCTGTCAGTGTCTCCTTCCTTTGGGAAACCATTTGGACTCTCTGGAGGGTGTGTGGTTTCTGTGTGTACACAAGAAACACCTGAACTAGAAGGGAGTGTGCCCAGTTGTGCAGTCCCCGTGTGCTGCTGATTGATTGACTCTGCACAGCTCACCTGGAGCTGAGTTCCTCTGGAATGTGCTCAGTTCCAGGATTAACCAAATCAAATGGTGCAAGTAACGCAATTTGAGCTCCCAGCTGAGTGAAATTCCTTTCAGCAGTTCCCTAAAAGATGTTGCTCATCACCATGAACACAGACAGACCAGAGTTGCCCAGCAGCTAATTAATTAGGTGCTAATTGGAGGTGCCTTTCTGTTCCAGATGCCAGGAAAACGTGGTTCAGGTGCAGCTGCTGGACGAGTCTCGACGCTCCTGTGCTGCATCTCCTGCTGATGCCCTGCAGTGTTTTGGTGCCAGTGGCAGACTCTGGGCACCAGTTAATTAGCACAAGGTTCCTTTTCCGTGCTCCATCTGAAGAGAACATCCGTGGCATCTACCTCCCTGCTCAGCTCCCAGAGCAGCAGCATCTCTGGATGTACTGGGATTCTTTTCTCACTGTGTTACCTGGGTTTGTCCAAGAAGAAAACCAGTCACAAAAGTGAACTATAGAGACTAAATGCTGTGAAAAAGATGACACTTTACCTCTAGAAGTGCTGTGTGTCCCCTGTCTGTTGGATTCGGTGCAGTGCTGTCAGAGGAGTGGCACAGAGTGATGTCACCCGTGGTTGTGTCACCAGGGATGCCCCTGTCCCCTGTCAGAAGGGTGTCTGCTCTCTGTGCAGCAAAGTGCAACATCTCCGTTGTGCCAGGAGTGCCACCTGCCTGATCCCTGATTTCTGTAATAAAGAGGAAAACCTTTCCTAATTAAGTGCCTGTTTGCTAAGAAGATTAGAAGTTGTCCCTTGGGTTGAGGAAAACCCCAAGGACTGGAATTTCTTGGGAGCTCATTGTCTTAAGCAGGCAAGTGTGGTGTGGGTGATCTGTGCCTGGCAGGACACTGCAGCAGGAATTTGTAGGCTGGAAGGTCCAACAGGCACTTGTGAGACTCTTGAACAAGGCAGGGGACACACTGCACCTGTGTTTTACTTTCTTTGTGGGTGGAACAGTTTATACTCTGTATTGTTTTCCTGCAGCATTCAGATCTCTTCCAAGCTGGACCAAATCAGTCGGCTGCTCGTTTTTAACATGAACTGCCAACACTTCTGGGCAGCTTCTCACTAGTTAATCTGGTAACTGGAGGTTAGTTTGGACAGCTGTTCCTCAGCTCTCTGTGTAACTTGCAAATTGTTTTATTTTGAATTATTTTCTTACCACCAGACTGTAAAGAGTCTCTTCAAAATGTCTCTAGACTGTGAAATGTAGTTGGAGAGTTTCCTTGTCAGGGGTTTTGGGTTGACTGTCACAGACTGTGGTTGCTCCATCCCTGGGAGTGTCTGAGGCCAGGTTGGACAGGGCTTGGAGCAACCTGGTCTGGTGGAAGGTGTCCCTGCCCATGGCAGGGCATGGAATGAGATGATCTTTAAGGTCCCTTCCCACCCAAAGGGAGGGGAAGATGGAGGGGGAAGGCAGTGAGCTGCCACAGAGACCTGAGCCAGCTTCTGATTGCAGCATCCTTGCAAAATGAGGAAGGAAATGAGTTCAGTGATGACTTCACAGAAGGTGTGGGACAGACTGATGGGAATTCTGGGCCTGCTCTAACTCAGCCTTCGAGTACCAGGGCAGAGCCGTGTGAGCTCTGCGAGTTCTTCCCCCGTAACCGGCTGTACGAGGGTGGTCACTGCTGCCAGACCTGCCAGTGTTCCTTGGAATGCTCTGTCCTTCCCTAGTTCTTGTGCTGCTGGTGCTGGATTCTGTTCCGTGGGGTCAGGCAGTGTATCCCCCAGCAAAGCTGAATTCCCAGTCCCTCTGATGGAGGAGGAAGGAGCCTTCAGCCAACAGAGGGAGCGTTCGGTCAGTGCCGGACCAGCGGGAGCAGGGAAATGGGGAGAGGTTTAATTTCAGTTTGTTGGTGTCAGTCAAACATCTTCATTTGGAGTTCTCAATTTCAAGTGGAAATTAGAAATCAGTAAACAAGAGAGAGAAGAATTTTTTTCCTCTTAATATTGCTTCCTTCACTGCTTACATTCTTAATTCTCTTCTTGGAATGAAGAGGATCAATCTGCGTCACATTTTCTTTATCTCTGATAATCCTTATAAGTACTTTTTGCAATTTATTTTACCTCTGTCTGATGTGACACTGATAAGAATTAAACCCACAATATTTTTACAGAAAACATTATTTTCCAGCAACGTGCACACAGTGGTGGGAGAATTGTGGATACCATTGGCTGTGGCTCGAGTTCACTTTTGTTTGAAGGTGTTTCCCAGGGAAGCTGTGGCTGCCCCATCCCTGGAAGTGTTCAAAGCCAGGTTGGAGCAACCTGGGCTAGTGGAAGGTGTCCCTGCCCATGGCAGGGGGTGGAACTGGATGAGCTTTAAGGTCCTTTGCAACCCAAACCTTTCCATGACTGGTCTCATGCTGCAGGTTAAACGTGGCAGAGCTGCCATCAGTGCAGGCTCTCGAGGCTGAGAAAGTTTTGTCAAGAAAAGTCTTTTTGTGAAAGCATTCCACGTGGCAGGAGCTGACTGTCTGCTTCCAAAGGGATGTGTGACAGACACACTGTTGTCCAGTTAATAAAATTACCCCTGGAAAATGGTGATTTTGGGATACACATCTGGTCACGTGGAGGCAGCGCTTGGGAAAGAGCAATGAGGAGTTTGCAGGAAGTTTGAAGGGTGAGATCCTGTCATCCAGGTCCTGTCTGGGTTTTGATTGTTTGGGAAATGTAGGAAGCAGGATTGTTCAGAGCAGGGCTGCCTGTGGCCACAGGAAGCCTTTGGCAGGGAGCCTTTGATGTTTGAATTCTGTTTGGTCAGGTATGGAAGATGATTCCTTTTGGATGGGGGTTCATCATGACGATGCTCCACATTGCACAGCGTGTTCTGGTCATCATTAAAATGTACCAGCTGTAACTCCAAAGGCTGGGAATTCTCAGAAATGTGTGGGAACTGACTGGCAAATGCATCTGCTTTCTCTTTGCTGTTCCCTTTCTCCTGGGCTCTATAAAAGGGAAGAAGCCCTGGTAAGGATAGGTCTGCATTTATGTCACCTTTGGAACCTTCACGAGGGGGTGTATCAGGTTATAGGATGCTGCAGAGCTGACCTACACCAGTGGTTTAGTTCCAAATCCAGCAGATACTACAAAATCAGGGTGTTGCACTAGTCAGGAGTGTGAAGTAAATGGTTGTTCTTCATTTCTAGCTTTTTGTAGAGAACCCTGGGTTTGGTGTCTACAGAGAACCCTGGGTTTGGTGTCTACAGAGAACCCTGGGTTTGGTGGCAGCTGAGAACTGTGGAAGGACAAAAACACCAGGAACTTTTGGGGAAATTATTTAGAAGATAAGCACAGGAGGTTTTGCACAAGACAGTCCCTGGAAAAGGTGGTTTTGTAGATTTACTCTAAATGTTATTTACAACTAACAGCACAACACCATCTTAGTGCCAAGCTGATTTTACTGTCCTGACTGGGAAGAAAAACAACTTTGAGGTAAAATATTAAAAAAGGGTAAAGCTCTTGTTCAAAAATTACAAGTGCCAATAACTGTAATAAACGTTTCTGTTGCTGTGGCTGAGAACAGGAACCAGTGTAACTCTGTGGTAGTTCCTCTTTGTGTCCCCACTCCGTGGTCTTGTTCAAACAACTGCTCAGATTTAGTTCTTGTCCTTGGTAGGACTTTGGGTATTAACCAGGATGTTTAAGGTGTTATAATTTTTAGCACAGCTCAATGACTTAGAATTGGATTTCAAGCAACCTCAGGCCTGTGGGGGAAGGAGAGCAGTGGAAGATGAATCACATTCTGACCCATATGTTCTCCTTTACACCCCAAACCTTGAGTGTCTGCCTGTGATTAACCTCCAGGATCGTTGGGAGCTGCTGGGATCTGGACTTTTAACCCAAGGGCTAATTTGTTGTTACTTTGTTTAATTATTTGCTTTCAGTAATGCATCTCTTTTGGTTTGAATTGAAGTAAATTATTTTGCTTCTTAAATAACTTTTTTAAAGAATAAACTTCGAATTCTTTGCTTGTTTCTTTTGTGATCTGGGCACAGGAGCCACGAGTGGATTATGGAAAGTTTATCAACAGTGCTCTGCTTTCCCTGGGGGAGGAGATTTACTCCAATTGTCACTTCTGTCCTGGGGCATGGGCAGCTGTGTCATAGATGTGCCCTAGAGCATCAATTAGCAGTGAGAGTGGCCTTGAGACCTGCCATAGGCTTGGTCCAGAGTCCAGTTTTAATGACTTCAGCAATCTGTGCATCTTGTCGAGTCTCTGTTTGCAGTGGGGTTCCTCATAATATTTTTGCTGACTTTGTCCTTACTGTGTCAAAAAAAGGGAGAGGGAACCTTTTTTCACTTGATATTTCAGGAGTGAAATCAGCCATGAAGTTACTGCTGTGTCCAACTCGTGCTCTCTGTTGGGCTTTTAGCTTGCTCAATTCAGTCTTCTAAAATACTTCCTCCTTGGCTTTCCTCCTGCAATAAGGCAGATTGTGTCAGTCCACGCATAAGTAAATGTGCTTTCAGAGTGTTTCTCCTCAGACATGGTGTCAGGACTCTGGAACCCGGAGTCCAACCTGGTTTTTTGTGCCAGGAATTAAGGAACAGACCCCCAGTGCCAGGGCCACACACTCCTGGAGCTGTGTAGCTTCAGTAGTCACTGCCTGTCCCTAAAGCATTCAGAACATGAGTACAGGTGGGTGCTGAAATCCAGGGCTTTCTTGGCTTATTGGGAAAGTTTTCTTGCAATGTGGGTGTTCTCTGGAACAGTCTGATCTTACAAACTGTTTCCCACCTGAAGGGCTGATTTTGGTTGCACCCTGGAACACAGGCTGATTCCAGCAGCCCTGGAGGAATCTGTGCAGGGGAGGGAAGAACTTGCTGAAGGTTTTCTCAGTGCTGAATGAGTTGATCAAAGGCCCAGCACAGCCAGGAGGGCCCTGGTGAGATCCACGTTGCCCCCTCTCTGTTCATACTCCTCTTCTTCAGCAATTTAAACCATTTTCTAGCAAAACCTGCCTCATGGCTTCTATTTGGACAGCTGCCCCTGTGCTGTGGATGCTCTGCCAGGTGAGCTAGAGGAAGATCCTGCTGGAAGAACACCCTAAAATGCCAAATTTCTGGCATGTCCAGCCATCTTCCTTTGACTTAGACCTTGGTGGAGCGAAGGCAACTAAGAGCTAAAAGTATGAGGGGGTTAGAGCCACTCTGAAGCCCCTGGGTGTGAATCACTCATTTTCCAGCTGAAAAAGAGTGGGGAGATGGGTTGTTTGTGCCAGCCCCTGAGTTTGCAGAGGCCATGGATCTAATTTTAGCACAGCATGCCCAGGCTTTACTCAGATTTCCACCATGACCCCACTCAAATTGACCCTGTGATTAAAAAAGCTGAGGGATCAAGAAGAGGAAGATGACCCTTGTACCCTAAAGGTTATTTTTGGTGTCAGATGTGAATCCCAAGAACGTGATGTATCCAGGAAGGTCAGGGACGGGCGTAGTCCTTGTGGGAGAGCAAAACAAGCAGGAGCCAGTTTTTATGGACTGTGAATGAAATGGTTAAACAATAATGTGCTGGGGACTCTCAAACTCAGGGATGGGTAAGAACAAGAAGAATTCAGGAACTGAAAACTGCATCAGCATGAGAGGAGGCCAAGGTGTAACAGCACCCCAGCTTTGCCCTGTTGCTGCACCTTTGCAGGTTGGAGGGAGGGAAATCAGTTCATATTCTTGGGGAATAACTGGGAAGTGGGGATACAATCTCCTGAAATCTGGAGAATTTCTTGATTGTCACCCAGTATTTTTCAAAGTTGTGCCCATCAAAGAGTGGGCACATCTCTTCCAGAGAGTTTCTGGATGCTTTGGGAATTGTCTCAGCTGGAGATGCTGTACCAGGTCTCAGCTCACCCAACTCCACTGACCAGTTGTGCCACGAGATTCCCGTGCACCTACAAACAAAACCCTTGGCTTGTCATTTCCAGCTCTGTATTTTATGCAAGTAATTGTCACTTTTTCCAGCCTTCTCCTGGGACAAGGCCTTTCCATAGCTGTTCCTGTGAAGTATAGCACAGGAAGCCCTTACCTGCACATAAAATTCCAAACAATGTTGGCTTTTCCAGGTGGTTTTTCTGTTCCCTTCAAGGCTGTGACCGAAGCCTCCCTTTATTAAATCAGAGCCAGACTGTGCTGCTGCAGCCCAGATGCTTTGCTTGATTTGTCCTATTCCAGGGCAGTTTTTCAACACCATCAAGAACTGAAGTATAAACAAACAGGAAAAGATTCTGTTTCACATCAGAACTATTTTACCCTTCTGTCCCATTCTGGTTCACCACTTCCCACCAGAAACTGGGTCAGAAGCTCAGAGTTACTCTGGCAACATGCAGGGCATGACAAATTCTGGCCTTTTTCTTCAGACAGGAGCTGTTTCCCAGCTTCAGGTTAGACCTGAAGTAGGTTTGAGGACACCCTAAAGGAGGGTACAGCCCTCAGTGCCAATATACTGGGAACAATCTGCTTAAATGAAGGCAAGAGGTACTTCCCAGCCTGATGCCTGCTCTGCCAGGCCCAAGCCATGTGTGTAGCTTAAGGGAGGAGTTCCTTGAACCACCTTCCTTTTGTTTGTTGGATTCAGCTGGGAAGATGTGAGGACATCTGTGCAGCCCCTGTTGCTCAAATCCAGGCTTTCAGGTAGAGCCCTCTCTCTGAACAGCACAGGTGAGAGCACATCATTTGTATCTACCCACAGCCCCTGTTCTGATGGGAACACCAAGGCTCTGCCTTGGGAATTTTCTTTAAACCTTTGGTTCAGCACAGAAGGCGTCAGGTTTAGTCTCTTAAAAGACTGACTTCCACAGTCCACTTCAGAGAGGTGCAGCTGTCCTGGAAAGCAGAAATCTGACCAGGCAACAGGTGACTTTCCATGAAATGTAAGAATGAAGCCTGACTTAGAGAAGAGAAATCATTAAATCTGAGTCTTGGTTCACCTGTTTCAGTGCAAGCGCTTGTGGCTGCACTTTAAATAGGTCCCCTGTTGATCTTTACTCTCCTTTTAGAGTGGGAGAGTCTGATTACAGGGAAGGGAAAGCTGTAAGATTAGTGTTGGGCTGTCACTCGGCCCCGTGTGCTCGGGGACAGTGGGGTGTTACTGAGGCTCTGCAGATTCTGCTGCAACGATGTCCCGGGTGAGAATTCCAGGTAGGTCTGAAAGCAGCAGCCAAGGAGCCACGGGGCAGGGTCCTACCCCACAGCCTTGGAGATTTGGATGGTCCAAGGGACCTCACTGGGGCCTTTGGGCGTTTTTCTTCCTACTTGGAGATGTTTTTCGGGATGTTTTAAATAGTTTAAAGAAACAGTTTAAATCTTGCTCTGCTTGTACTGAAGAAAAATGTTGTCTCTCCTGCAGTGTGATGTGTCCTGTAATGACAACATTGAATCCCTGTGGATGTGGGTCAGAGGGATTTCAGGAGTCTCTGGTCAACTTGGCAAAGCTCAGAAGATGTGGGAAGCTGCATTCCTGAGGGCATGGGGAGCACAAGCTGGGCAGCAGGAGTAGGGCCAGCCAGGCTCTGCAGAGCAGTGCACAGAGACATGTGACAAGTGGCTGCAGAGCCCTGAGTGATATCAGCACCAAGCTGCTCTGATAAAAGCGAGTTTGGAATTGCAGGGCTGTGGTGGTGACAGACAGTGTCCTCCTGTGTGACCCTGGTGTGAAAACCTGGCCCTGCACCACCAGTGGGAGGTTGTAAACCTTCCTGAGCGTAGTTTCCATCCAGTAAAGGGGTGAAAGGTCAATGGAGGCATTTCTGGGATGCTTCATTTGCAAATGAATACTTGGAATTAGAATGTGAGGGCTGGGATCTGGGAAGTGAGTGATGTTAGAGCTGCAGGCTGAACTGCTGGGTCAGGTGGAAAGGGCAGGAGTTGCACCCTCAAAATGTTGCTGCTGCCCTGTATGACCAGGAGTGAGGATCTGTGGAAGTGCAGTGCCTCAGCTGTCTGCTCCTGTGAGGGAATAAATGGAGATGTGACCACAGGGGGATGGAACTCGGCATCTCTGAAATGACCATCCATCCTGATCTCCACAAAGGAGGGCGAGTCATGGGCAAAAAATAGCCAAGCCTGGTGCTCCAAGTCACTAAAATATCTGCCTGCTTGTCCAGCAGGAGAAGGCTGTCCTGCCCTCCTGGTCCTGCTGCATCCCTGCCCCTGGACACAGGGTTAGGGAGAGACCTCCCAGGACAGCCCAGTCTTCCCACGTGACTGGGTGCCTGTTAGTCTCTTGTAGTGTTGACTGAGGTGATCTGGGCTCTGGGATATGTTTCATCTTAGACAGCTGCAGGGAAAACAGCCTGTGGGAGGCAGAAGCTGTGCCAGAGCCTCAGGTTGGATGGGACCTGCAGGGGGGTTTGGTTACACACCGAGGCACCACCGAGGCTCTGCTGGGAACAGGCAGTGCCAAACTCACATCTTTGTGTTTCTCAAAGTGACAGCTACTGCTCTGTTTTTTTGGTTTTTTTTTCCAGTACCTAAAGGGGCTACAAGAAAGCTGGAGGGACTTCTCACAAGGGCATGGAGTGACAGGACAAGGGGGAATGGCTTTAAGCTGAAGGAGGGTGGGTTTAGATTAAAGAAGAAATTGTTCCCTCTGAGGGTGGTGAGACCCTGGCACAGGTTGCCCAGAGAAGCTGTGGCTGCCCCATCCCTAGAAGTGTTCCAGGCCAGGTTGGACAGGGCTTGGAGCAACCTGGGCTGGTGGAAGGTGTCCCTGCCCATGGCAGGGGGTGGAACGAGATGATCTTTAAGGTCCCTTTCAACCCATTCACTGTTTCTATAATTCTCTTATAAGTGGAAGGCTTTGGCTAAACTTGTACTTTGCTTATCCCTTTTTAATAACTGATGAGAAGACAAGGCAAAAAGGTTCAGATTTTGAAGGGCTGATCACAACAGCTTTTATTTTATCTCTGTTTTATCTTAAACAGCAGAAGACAAACGTGAGTATTGCTGGGTTTCTCTATGCTCTGCTGTGTTACTGCCTGGACATGATCAGTGGAACCCAACAGCAGTTACATGATCATGGTGATCTTCCAGCAGCTGGAGAAATGCTATTTCCTGGCAGTGCCAGCTGTGCCCCTCGGTGTTACACGGAATGGTCCCAGCTTTTTGGCCCTTTAGTATAGGAAACTGCAATTTTTTAAATGTTGTCCTGGCACCCCTGAGTGCTGGTGAGAACCCTCTGGCTGTTCTGCTTTGGCCCTCACGTGCTGCCCATGTCCTGTGTGACATGTCGATGGTGAGGTCCATCCTTCAGCATCGAGCTTTGTGCTGAGCTGCTGGCAAAGCCTCCTCCGTTCCTGTTCCTGTGCTGCTGTGCAAACCTGTGCTTCTGGGAGACTTTTGATGGTGTTTTGTTGGCAGTGGAAGGGCTTTTAACCATCCTTCTCCCCCTTCATAAAGCCCCAGCCGACCCTGTGTCAGTGGTGACCTTGGCAGCACGATGCACGTGGTGGGTGAGGGGGGTCCAGCCGTGGCTCCCCAGCTGGGGCTCTCCAGCTGCACTGGGATGGTGGGAGCTGAGTGCTTGGGCTGCTGGCTCTGCCCCCCCTCCATCCATAGCTCTGTCTTCCTCCTGACTGGATGCCTTGTGGAGCAAATGGGTCTTGGACTTCCTAGAGCTGTAAGGGCTCTGCCAATCTTCCCCTCTCCCCGCCAGTGCATGCTCCCATAATTGCCCTTCCCAAGGATTTGCTTCTTCCTGGGCCTTTTTCCACCACTCTTGGTGCTTTTCCTGCTGTACTGGGGGTATCAAGGTACATCTCCAGCCCACCAGATGTGTCCCAGCCTCGTGACCAATTTGGGAGGTCTCCCCTAGTCTTTTAGGGGGTGTGGGGGCCACGAGGAAACAGCAGCTGAGCACTGAGCTGCCTGCAAGGGACACCTGCCTGTTCCAGTGGCTGGGAACCAGCTGCCTGTGGGAGCCTGAGCTCTGCTCCCTCTCCCTGCAGAGATGGACGAGTCCCTGCGCTCCTTCGCGGAGAAGGTCTTTGCCTCCGAGGTGAAAGATGAGGAGGTCAAGGGAGAAATCTTCGATGTGGAGGAGACCTGCCCCATCTCCCAGCAGGAAATGAAGGTGCACATGATGCTGCAGGAGAGCAGTGTCACCACGGAGAAGCGGTGAGCAACAGCCAGGGATCCTGGGAAAGGAGAGGAACACGGTCTGCACACCCTTGGCCGGAGCAGGGGGGATCTAAATCAAAGCCCATGGGAAGGGGAACAGCTCATCACACTTATGGGATTAATCCTTGCTAATCCCAAGGCATCTGTCAGGTATCCAGGGTTTCCTCTCCAAGTGTTCCCACTGTTGGACAGAAAGACACTCTGCTCCCTGGGTGTCAGGGACAGCAATGGCCTCAGAGCTGGTGGAGAGGGAGACTTGGAGACTGTTCTCTGGAAAGATGAGACTCCCCAAGTCTGTGGCTACTTTGTGATCTGTGGCCTCTGCTCTTGGCAGCGGCTGTTTCAGGTGCTCAGAAGGCACCAGGGAGCTGATTTGTGTTATGCACAGTTAGAACATGGCTGTGGGAAGTGTCCCTGACCCTGCACCTGCGTGTGACCCTGGAATGGGGCTGTTTGCCTGAGGTTTTCCTCCCTGGCAGGAAGCACCATCTCCGCTTGAAGACAGTTGCATTGGCACTGCCCGTGGTTCAGAAGTCTGTCAGCAGCCTGTCTGCCATCGAAGAGGTCATCTCCACCTCCCCCCTGTACCAGACTGTGCCTGACTTCCAGAGGGTCCAGATCACTGGGGATTATGCCTCTGGGGTAGGTACTTCCATGGCTGTTCCCCTCCCATGCCGGTCACCACCTCTGGTCGCTGCCTGTCCCTCAGCAGTGCCCAGTGTCACAGGAGTCTGTGCCAGCTGCAGTGTCTCCCAGGACAGGATGTGTCTCCCAGAAACAATCTGTGCCTCACAAGCCTCTGGTGGTGCCCTGCTGCATTCCTGGGGGATCCCTAGCTGAATTCCTTGGCAGGAGTCTGTGGGTTGCTCCATGGTTCCCATGGAATTCTCCAGGGAGGATATGGTGGAGCAGGCTGTGCTCATTCTGTCACATCCTTTCTGCTTGCACAGAGCTATGTCTGTCCAGGATCTGTGCATATCCCAGAATCCCAGAATGGCTGAGGAAGGTCATCCATTCCAAGCCCCCTGCACAGGGAGGGTCACCTAGAGCCAGTTGACCAGGATTGTTGTCACCTCCTATGCTAATCCCTCCTTCTCCTCCTCCTGCTCAGCCTCCTATTACATCTGTGCTGCCCCTGGGATCGTGCTGGTGGATCCAAGCTCAGCTTGGAGCTGCACAGCAGAAGAGCAGTTAGGGGAATCTGAAAATCCCTCCTTGTTCAGGCATGTTCCCCCTGCTGTGACTGTCCCAGTGGTGTTTCCCCACCCTGCTCTACTGCCCCAAACACTTATCAGAGCAGTAAATCAAAAATTGTCCTGGTCACTGGTCGGTGTATGATGTTGTTCCTGCTTCAGCTTCAGCTGGGGCTCCAAAAATAGCTTTTAGTGTTTTGTCCCAGCCTGGCCATTTCAGGGCCATCTACAGATTACAGTGAGGAATGTAAGAGGGGGTGGCATTGGAATTCACTGGTTCTGGCACCAGGAGCTTCCCTTTGCCATATCTGGGACTCTGCTTATCATCCCTTCCTTGCCCTGCCCAGGCAGAGCAGTGGGAGGGAGGGGATGATTGATATGATATGATTATGATTATGGTTATGATTATGGTTATGATATGGTATGACAAGAAAGCTAGAGAGGAACCTTTTACAAGAGCATGTAGTGACAGGACAAGGGGCAATGACTTCAAACTAACAGAGGGTAGGTTTAGATCGAATATTGGGAAGAAATTCCTCCCTCTGAGGGTGGGGAGGCCCTGGCACAGGTTGCCCAGAGAAGCTGTGGCTGCCCCATCGCTGGAAGTGTCCAAGGCCAGCTTGGACAGGGCTTGGGTAGTGGAAGATGTCCCTGCCCATGGCAGGGGCTTGGAACTGGATGATCTTTAAGGTGTCTTCCAACCCAAACCATTCTGGGTCTCTGTGATATTTATCTCGCTGTGACCAAATGTCCCAGTTACAGGGGCTGGGACCAGTTTATCACTATGTGGGTATAACCAAAACTGGGTATTCTACACCCTCTCTGTCATTTCTGATGGACTGATGGATTATTTGCAGCAGCTGCCCAGGGCACACTGACACCTCAGGCTACAAGCTGGGTGTTAAAGAACCCTGTGAGGCAGGGGAGTGTTCTTTTGTTTTCACACCAACGACTCAGCTGTGATAACTCCCCTCTGGAAGGGCATTAACACCTTCACACCCAGCCTGAGGGGTCATCTCTGCTAATGGGCCACCTTGGACTGGCATAATGGGCAGCTGCAACCACCTAGACCACCAAAGATTCCAAAAATATCCCATGGCTCACAGAGTTAAATCACCCATCCTGAAGCCCCCCGTGCTGGGGGAGGTACTGGGCACTCCCACCTGAACTTGAGCATATATAATCTACGGGTTTTGGGACTTCTGGTGCCACTCCTGGGATCCAGAGGAGGACCAGAACTTTAACAGAACTGTGACCATCATCGAGGTTTCCTTTCCTTTTACTTTGCCCCCAGGGGGCCCACGTGGTGCTCACCACAGGGCTGAGGAACACTGTTCTGTTCTTGTCCCAGAGTGCTGGGTTATTCATCTGTTTTTGTGGGTTAAAACCAGTTTTTCTCTGTATCATTGCATTTATTGTAATCTTTTTTAGTAAATTGTACCTCTGACTTGTAATCTCTCTTGAGCTGGGTTCATTTCTCCCGCCGGTTTACTTTTAAACCAGCACACCAAAATTGTTCTCTCTCCATCTGGGTTCACCAGGGTGTCTCTCAGACATCTGCGTTCCAGTTGTGTGTTTGCCTTCAGCAACAACCTCCTTGCAGGTGACAATGGAAGATTTTGAGGTTGTCTGCAGAGGTTTGTACCGTGCCCTGTGCATCCGGGAAAAGAACATGCAGCGCTCTCTGCAGAGGTTCCCCAAGACCCCGGCCCAGTACCTGCGTGCCATCGAGGGCGAGGCCTGGAGGCCGAGTGACACTGGCCCAGGTACACCCAGGATCCTGGAAGGGCTTCCTCCCTGGCCTCAGCATGGGGCAGGGAAGGATTGTGGAAGTGCTCCACGGGGGAGTCGCTTGCCCAGGTCTCCTCTTGCGTGTCACAGTGGTGGGGTGTCCCTGCCCACTGCCCGGGCTGGGGGAGCGTGGCAGGTTTGGGGGTTGTTGGCTGGCAGCCTGTGCATTGTGGAATTCTCCTTTTGGTCCAGTGTTCAACCCACCAGCGAAGGATGGACAGGATCCCTTTGAAACTGAGAGTCTCCCCGAGGACCTGGGATACCACGTCCAGATGAAGGATGGGGTAGTTTATGTCTATGCTGACAAGGCAGCAGCTGAGAGAAACGAGCCAAAGGACCTGCCCTACCCCAGCCTCGAGGACTTTGTGGATGACATGAACTTTCTCTTGGTCCTGATTGCAAAGGGGCCTGTGTAAGTGCACAACCCGACAGGTCTTGCCTCAGTGGGCAGAGGGAGGTCAGGGCAGCCCCCTCCCCTTCCTGGGAGGAGGGAGAAACCTGCTGATGACATACCCAGCTGCCCAGCTGTACTTGGCCCTTGTCAGCCCTCTTGATTGGGGTCTTAAGCAAAGTCAGCATTCAGGGATTGGAGTCAGGGCCTGCAGGTACACTCCCACCTGCCCAGCCTTCCTTTGAAGCTCTGTAACAGAGGCAGGAGAAGCACCTGAGGGAAGCAGGGCTGGCCAGCATGAGCTGCTCCACCTCGGGTGAAAGCTGCAGCCCTGTGCTGAGGGATGAGAAGCCCACTCATTGTTCTACCCTTTGCTTTCACCAGTAAGACCTACGCTCACCGGCGCCTCAAGTTCCTCTTGTCCAAGTTCCAAGTGCATGAAATGCTCAATGAGATGGAGGAGATGAAGGAGCTGAAGAACAACCCTCACCGGGACTTCTACAACTGCCGGAAGGTAAAGGGCAAGGCTTACAGCCCTGGTGACCCTGAGGAGGAGTTGCCTTGGTGCATTCCCCTCCCTGGGAACTGGATTTTATAGTCCAGGTCCACTGGCATCGTTCCCACAAGTGGGAATGTGCTGGCTGGGCTGCTCTTGGCCCGTCGTGTTCACACCACTGAGCCCCGCTCCCCACACAACGTGCTCCCCTGAGGGGTTGGTTGGCCTCCCTGGGATGGTACCTGAGCATCCCAACTCGAAGCTGGAGATCCATCCCTCTGGCTTCCCAGGTGGACACGCACATCCATGCTGCAGCCTGCATGAACCAGAAGCATCTGCTGCGTTTCATCAAGAAATCCTACCGTGTGGACGCCGACCGCGTGGTCTACAACGCCAAGGGCAAAGAGCTCACCCTGAAACAGCTCTTCCAGCAGCTCAATCTGCACCCCTACGACCTGACAGTGGATTCCCTGGATGTCCATGCTGTAAGTGGTCGGACATTTAGTGCAAAATCACCCTTGGGGCACTCTCATCTCCTCCATAGGCACAGTTTTTCCCTTCCCTGCGCACCCACGACATATTGTGTGTGTCAATATTCGTGGCAGGGTGTCACAGCTCCTGGTTTTCCCGTTTTGGGTGGTTTGGATCAGTCCCTGCTCACTGCCACACCTGGAATGAGTGTGTGAGTGCAGGATTTGACCCTGATCCTGCCTCTTCCAGGGCCGACAGACATTCCAGCGCTTTGACAAGTTCAACGACAAGTACAACCCCGTGGGGGCCAGCGAGCTGAGGGATCTCTACCTGAAGACAGAGAACGCCATCAACGGCGAGTACTTTGCCACCATCATCAAGGTGAGGAGAGAGGGGAGGGGAAGAAGTGAAGCTTTGGGGCTGCTGTGGGTCCCTGTGCCACGGTCTGCTCTGGTTTGCAGGAGGTTGGCTCTGACCTGGAGGATGCCAAGTACCAGCACACGGAGCCTCGGCTCTCGATCTACGGGCGGTCAGAGGAGGAGTGGGCCAAGCTGGCCAGGTGGTTCAACACCCACCGGGTCTATTCCCCCAACATGAAGTGGATGATCCAAGTACCCAGGATTTAGTACGTGCTGTGGGTCTGAGGGGCCATTGTGCCTTACAGATACCTCATACCTGGTGGGGTTGTGGGGGCAGTGGGCTGTGTTGTCCCACTGGTAGCAGCTAATCCCTGTCTCTGTCCACAGTGATGTGTTCAGGTCTAAGAATTTCCTGCCCAGCTTTGGGAAAATGCTGGAAAATATCTTTGTTCCTGTGTTTGAGGCAACTGTCAATCCTCAAGCCCACAAAGAGCTGAGTGTCTTTCTACGCCACGTGAGTGTCACCTGATGATGTTGTCAGGTGTGGTGAGAACTCACAGTCCTGTTTGTGCACAAGAAATGGGGTATTGGCTGACATGGAAGATGTCATCAGTGGGCTTGTGGCCCTTCTGCAACATTCTTGGAAGTGGGTGTGTGGCCAGAAGTGCAGGGAGGGCTCAGACTCCCTGAGCTGGCTGCTGTGGGAAATCCTCACCTCCTGGGGAAGGTGTGAGCTTTATTCCTGGTTACTGACAGAGCTTGGGGGTGTTGTGAGGAGTGAGGTCTGCAGCCTTGCTGGACTCTGCTCTTGAGGAGGACAGGGGTGTGGGTTCTGGTGAGCTGCAGGGGGGCAGGGTGAGCCAGCCCAGCTGGGCATGGTGAGGTGGGGAGCCTTGAGATGGACCTTTCTTGTTACCTTGCCGAGCAGATCACTGGCTTTGACAGTGTGGATGATGAATCCAAGCACAGTGGACACATGTTCAGCACTAAAAGCCCAAAGCCAGAGCAGTGGACTTCTGAGAAGAACCCATCCTACACCTACTACATCTACTACATGTACAGCAACATCCTGGTGCTGAACAACCTGCGCAGGTGAGGCCCGGGATCTGCCACCATGAGGTGGCACAAGGGGCTGCCTCGTGAGTTATCTCAGCTTGTTGTTGATGTGGGAGAAATGGAGGCCATCTTGCTCTGCCCCCAGTGTAGTTTGGAGCTTCATATCCCAGAGCAATCCAGAAGCTTCTCAGTAGGAAGCGTGACGGACTGGGGTGAAAATTAGGGATCACAGAGATGAGGGATCTATTGTGTGCACAGAGGAGAAAAGAGAATGAGTGATGTGCTCCTGGGCCAAGCTGGATTCATGGGTAGGGGCAGAGCTGGGCCTGAAGTCAGGTCCAGCCCCCTAACCCTGCTGCCTGCCCTCCTTCCCTGCACTCAGGCAGCGTGGGATGAACACGTTCCTGTTCCGCCCACACTGCGGCGAGGCCGGGGCCATCACACACCTGCTCGCAGCCTTCATGACAGCAGATAACATCTCCCACGGCCTCAACCTCAAGAAGGTAAGTGGAGTTACTCCGTCACGAGCAGCCCAGTCATGGCAGAGCAGCAGAACACATTCACAGCTGCCTCCATGTAGCTGACAGTTGGTTGTGCCTCTGCTTTACGCTGACACAGCCTGGCTTCAGGCAGATGTTACTTCTCTGGGGCTCTCCAGGCATGTTTGGGGATCTGGGTGAGAAACTTGTTGGATTTTGAGGGTTCAGCCTCACAGACCTGTTGTAGGATACATCTGTTATCATTGAGCCAGCTGCATTCTGACATCAAACAGGTTTGAGCTCCTCGTCCTCTCATGCCCTATGTGGACTCTGAAGGATTGATTGCTGGCTTGCCCATTTCTTTCCTTGCACATGTGAGCTCTCAGTCTTAAGCTCTGCCAGGGGAGGTTTAGGTTGGATATTAGGAAGAAATTTTTTACAGAGAGAGTGATCAGACATTGGAATGGGCTGCCCAGGGAAGTGGTGGATTCACCATCCCTGGAGGTTTTTAAGATGAGACTGGATGTGGCATCAGTGCCATGGGCTGGGAACCACGGATCAAGGGTTGGGCTTGATGATCTCAGAGCTCTTTTCCAACCCGGTTGATTCCATGATTCTGTGATTCTCTGCACTGTATTCCCTGCCTGGGGCCTGGCCTGATGTAAGGTGTGACCCCAAAGAGGTGCAAGGTGCAGTAACTTTATCCCTAACCCGGTACCTCTGCTCATCTTTGCAGAGCCCAGTGCTGCAGTACCTGTACTTCCTCGCCCAAATCCCCATCGCCATGTCCCCACTCAGCAACAACAGCCTCTTCCTGGAGTACGCCAAGAATCCATTGCTTGACTTCCACCAGAAAGGGCTCATGGTGTCCCTTTCTACAGATGACCCCATGCAGTTCCACTTCACCAAGGTACCGTGTGAGCACTGGGACTGGGACTCCGGGGCTGGGAGTGTGTGGCCTCGATTTTTTGGGAAGCCAGCGGCACCTGCCAAGGGTCCATCATATGCTGGGCCATCTGCCCCTCTACCAGGGGTGGTTCAGGTTGAACATCAGGAAAAACTTCTTCACTGAAAGAGTGGTTAAACATTGGAATGGGCTGGCAGGGGTGGAGTCACCATCCCTGGAAGTGTTCAAACAACAAGTAGATGTGGCACTTTGCGATATTTAGTGGGCAATGGGGGTTGAAGATTGGACTTGATCTTGGAGATCTTTTCCAAGCCCAGTGATTCAGTGGTTCTGTGAGCTCTGGGACAGCCCCTGCAGAGCTGCTGGCCCCTAATCCCGCCTGTGCTGCAGGAGCCCCTCATGGAGGAATACGCCATCGCCGCCCAGGTCTTCAAGCTCAGCACCTGTGACATGTGTGAGATTGCCAGGAACAGCGTCCTGCAGTGTGGCCTGTCCCACGAGGTGGGTGCTGTCCACAAAAACTGGGATTCGTTACTAATTATTATTTATTTCAGAGCTGCACAACCCCGGGTGCTCATTGGGATTCCACAAATCCAGCACACCAGCTATCAAAACTTTTTACACATTTTACCAAACAATGGAATTAGTGTTCATTGGTTACAAGTTACATAGTTACCTTATTAATTAGCTTCTATAGGCTAATGATTCCCTCACTTCTCATGCTAATTAGTCCCATGCTCAGTCTTCCTCTTCTTTAGGATTGATGGTCTGTGAGTCACTGGTTGTGATCTGCCCCTGCCAGAATTATCTTTTACCCAACTGGAGCTGACTTCAGCACAATTGCTGAGTTGGCTTTATTAGTTTCTTCCTTACCTTGGAGTTTTTCCCAAATGTCCTTGTAGCCCATAAATTCTGCATTCCCTGTGTCCACTATCACTGGTACATCCTTCTCTCCAGTCTTTAACCTCCCCATAGGTCTGAGATGTTCGAAGCGTGTCCAGCCCTAAACCTTAACAAGGCAATTCTACCCACATGTCATTTTTCTAACACTTGGACATCACTTCAGACCTTGTTGGCTGCTGTTTCACAGGATTAAATCCCCCTTCTTGCTGATTAGGCTTGAACGTACATAAAGATCAAACATCAATGAACATAACTTCTTAGGAAAATTTTACATATTCAACGTTTTGTGGTGTCCGTCCTGCTGGGGTGTCCCTGCCCACGATGATCCCTGGGACCAGCGCCGTCCGTGGGCTCAGGGCTTCTCCTCAGCCTTTCCGAACAAGGAATTCTGAGCTTGGCACCCCTGTCTATTCCCCTGGCAGGAGAAAGTCAAATTCCTGGGCGAAAACTACCGGGAAGAGGGGCCCCAAGGCAACGACATCCGGAAGACGAACTTGGCCCAGATCCGCGTGGCCTATCGCTACGAAACCTGGTGCTACGAGCTCAACCTCATCGCCGAGGGGATGAAGAACGAATAGGCAGGGGGTGGGAGCGCGGGGCCGGGGCTGTGCCGGACTCTGAGGGCACCGGGGCGGCCGCGCAGTAAAACCCGGTGTGAGAAGCGGCTCCGATCACCCTCAGGGGAGAGGGGAGGGCGGGGCCAACGGTTGAGTGACGGCCACGTCAACCAATGGGAGACGGTGTCGTCATCGTGGGGGCGGGGTGAGGGCGAGGTCTCCGCTGAGTGACAGCTACTCCAGCCAATGGGCGGCGGCTCCGTGCGCGCCGGGCGCGTCCTGTGGGAGCGGGACGGGGAGGGGTCTCTGTGATATAGGGCGGGGTTACCGCGTGAGTGACGGCCGCACCAGCCAATGGTAGATGGCTGAGTGCACCCGTGGGCGGGATTTTCACATGAGTGACGGGTACTCCAGCCAATGGGCGGCGGCTCCGTGCGCGGCGGGCGCGCCGTGCGGGAGCGGTGGCGGAGCGGGCCGAGGCCGCGGTGAGACGGGCGGGGGGCGCGGGCGGGAACGGGCGGGGGCTGCGGGACCGGAGGGGTTCGGGACTTCCCGCAGTCACTGCCGGGCTCGCGGCTGCCGGCCCCGAGGGGTCCCCGTGTCCCGGCCCGGGGCAGGCGGCGAGCGGCCGGTGCAGCATCTTCGCCCTGGGCAGCGGGCGAACGGGCGGGAGGGAGCAAGTGACAGATCCAGCCACCGGCTGTCCTGGGGGAGAGCCACCCCCTCGGCCTGGGAAGGGGAGCCCGGGGGGGTTGTCTCGTCCGTACGTGCAGGGAGGGTGCCGGGGGATCCATCCAGGCTCCTGCCGGTGGTGTCCGGGGATGGGCTCAGCCTGACACGCGGGAGGTGAACCCCGGGAAATACGTCTGAACCCCAGGAAACACATATTCACTATGAGCGTGAGGCTCCCCAGGGATCCCGCAGCGTATTCCCGTCCTCTGGGATATCCAAAAGCCGTCCTGGAGACACCCTGCTGTCGGTGCTCCAGCCTGGGTCTCTTCCACCTCAACCACGCTGTGATTCCGCACTGAGTTTATTTAGGGCAAAGAAGGTACTGCTGTGTGATTTTTGCGGTGGCACTAGGTGTTTGTGCTCTGCTGCACTGAGGTGCTCAGGCCTGAGTGGTTGCAGAGTCCTTGGGCACTGGGTGTGGGCTGGCACGCTGGACCAGTCTCTCCTTGCCTCTCCCAGTTCACTGCTCCCTCTGTTCCAGTTGCCGTGGCTGAACACAGCCTGTCTGAGAGGGCACTGGGCTGATACGAGTGTGGTAGAGCCCAGGCAGTGGTGGGAGCAATTCTTTCACAGCTGTGACTTGTATAAGCAAGTGATGGAAGAAGAGTAGAAGAGCAGTTGCAGGATAAGCAGCCCCTGGAAGTGTGTATTTGGGCAGTGGTGGCTGTGGTTTCTGCTCTGACCTGGAGAGCTGAGTCCTAGTGCTGCCCGTTGCTGCCTGGCAAAGTTCTTATCTCAGTCTTCCAGTGTGGATGTGACTCACTCTCTGCAGCTCTGGAACGCGTTATCTAGATGATGTCTGAGAGGTTTTATGGTGTTACCTTGGTCTGCACCCTCTGAGCCTCCTGGGGCAGCTGCCTCGGTGCTGCTGAGACTTTCCCAAAGGAATGGGTGGTTGTGGTGGCCCCACACAGCCTGTCTGGGGTGGCCCATGTAAATCCACGGGGGCTCTGTGGACCACGAAGGTGGTCGTGGCTTTATGGTGATGTCAGCCCTGGGGGAAGCTGGAGTCTCACCTCTGGTGGTGGCACTAAGGAATGGCTCCGGGATAAATTGTGTTTGATTTTTAACTCTGTGCCCACCTTGGGTCTTAGTCCTTGTGTGCAGCTGCAGCATTCCTGGGATGGGAGCCAGCCCGTGGTGTAGGGGCTGAGTCAACTGCTGTTGTCAGTATTGCTGCCCTGGGCATTCAGATACTGTGAGTCAGGTTCAAACCCCACGACTGTAAAAATAGTACAGTGTGGGTTCCGTGTCCTCTGGTGTAAAAGCCTTCAGGGCTTACATGTTTAAAGGGTTCTGTTTTTGTTTTGTTTTTTTTTCTTTTAGCATGGGTAAAAACTTACTTTAGAAAAAGATTGAAAGTTGAAAGATCCAGATATATCTTTCTCATCAGTACAAAAGACTTAGACCCCATGGCAGAGGTCAGACTTTATATCTTTTTATGGTGTAATTAGGATTAGCATCACGCTTTCTGTGTCCAGGGGCTGTGCTCTACGTGGCCATGGATCTAAAGAGGCAGAACTGTTCCTCAGTGTGAGATGCAGCAGCATGGAACGAGTTAATACCTCGTGGTTAGAGTTGCTTTGTATCAAGATGGAAATGACTAAGCACACTGCATTCCTGAAGTGTTACTTATTTTGATATAAAATCTGCTGCTTTGGTACTGCCCATGTCTGTCAGGCATCAGCATGGCAGAGTTGCTCAGAGGAGCTTCATGTTTGTTCTGGAGCTGAACGGAATGGGAGCAGCTGGGAGCTCTGGAAGGGGTCCCTGCGGTGCTGGAAGTGCCCTCATCCCTCCAGGAATGAGCTGGCAGCTTCCCTAGACTGCAGAAGACCAGAAACTGCCTTTTATTTGGCTACTAACACAGGAGGCTTGGTGACAAGGAGGTCTCTTGGGTGGTTTGGGACTGCACAGCTCTCATAAAAGGAAGTTGCTTCAGAGCTGCACGATCTTGCCGAGTCGGTGATTTGTGTGTTCCTGTGCCATTTGTGGAGCAGGACAAGGTAAGGAGCTGTGTCAGTGCCTTTGTTCGGCTGCTGGCGTGGGCAGGGGGCTGTGGGGTTCCAGCAGCACCTGCAGTGGGTGGGCTTGACCTCAGCACTGGGCAGTATTTTACTCTTGAAGAGCACTGGCAGCTTTCTCTCCGTGAGAATGTGGTTTCAGGAAACGGAATTGTCTTGAGACTTTGCATGGAAAATGTGTAATGTGCTCTCTGGCATTCAGGACTGGAAAAAAGAGTCAGGGCTACCTGTCATGTGCTGTGAACGTGCCTCATTCTTCTCCTTTGGATAAAGGCTTGGAAGCTGTCTTCATGCAGCTGGGATCAGAGAGGCAGTTAGGGAGAAATGTGTGACACTTTGTCTGGAAATTATATCATTTTCCCCCAAACTGCTGCTTTCAGTGAAATAATTCAGTATTCTTGACTACACCGACCTGCTGTAAAGTCCTGATGCAGTAAGGGTGATGAATTTGGCTTCTCTGGAAATACTGGGAAGCACATGAGAGCCGTTGAAGAAGTTTGGGAGGAGATCTCAGGAGAGAAGCATCACAAATCTGGTTAGTTTGTGATGGGAATGATGTGTGTCGTGCCTGATATGACTGCTGGCTGCCTGACCCAGGGGGTCTCTGCCAGTTCCATGTCCCTGAGCTGTTTTAGCCTGTCCTGGGCTGACCTGGAGGGTGACTTTGCTTGGATCCCACCACCCCAGTGTGCTCTTTCTTCTCCGAGGATCAATCTCTACCCTTGCCCAAGCTCACAAGAGATTAAATGCCTGGTTCTTGATACCAGGCACTGCCTTGCAAGCCTGGGCAGGTGAAGGGCTGAATTCCTCTCCCCCTTATTATGGTTATTTTGGAAAAGGCAGTTCAGGGCTGTGTCTGGCAGAGCACTAAGCAGGGGAGAAGCTTTGAGCCTGTGCTTTACTGTCTGTGTTTAAGATGAGCCAGGAGCTGTGTGTGTCTGGCTGTATCTGGTAGTTCTGAGATCAGTGATGTGCCTGGGAAAGATCTTTGCTTTGCACTCAAAACTTTTTGGCTTTTCAGGTGAGTGAAGCTTATTGCTTCACCTTCTCAGTCATAGTATTTCTCCAGCTGGTGTGTGGAGCTGCACAGGCTGGGGAAGTAACATTATGTGGTAGGTTTATGGTGAAGGAGAGGGAATAAACTCAGTGTGGGTCCTGTTCTGCAGATGTTGAAGGCCAGGGTGGATGGGGCTTGGAGCAACCTGGTCTAGTGGAAGGTGACCCTGTTGTGGAAGCAGAGACGTGGGCAGTGGGAGAGGGCAGGAGCACTGGGCTGCCTTGGGCCATGGCTCGATATGAGGAAGCAGGAATGTGTTTGTCTGGCTGAGGAAGCTGCAGCACAGGCAGTTTTTGTTGCACCCTCACCAATGTGAGTCATGGGAGAAAGGACACGGGGCAGGCTGGCAGAGCTGCCCTGCTTGGGCACAGCAGGGATGGACCCAGCTGGAAAGCTGTGCAGGGCTACTCAGCCTGCTCTGTGCAGTGATTTGTCCTCGTGGATGCTGGATAGCAGGAAAAGGTTCTTCCCCCAGAGGGTGGTGGGGCACTGAACAGGCTCCCCAGGGCAGTGGGCACGGCCCCAAGGCTGCCAGAGCTGGATGACACTCTCAGGCACATGGTGGGATTTTGGGGTGTCCTGTGCAGGGCCAGGAGCTGCCCTCAATGATCGTTGTTGGTCCCTTCCAACTCAGCATATTCTGTGATTCCATGCAGATGTTTTGCCAGGCTGCTTCCAGAGGAGCTGCCAGCTGGAGGATTCGGAGAGGAATTCCCTCTCAATATTCCCTTGGGAAAAGAGGGAGCCATTGGTGCAGCGTGTGGGGCTTGCTGAGGGCATGAGCTGCACATGCTCCATGAATTCTGGTCTGGAAGTGCTTAGTCCTGTGGATAAACCTGTTGCTCTGCACTGTAGGGTCCTTCAGGGCCTCTCCCTGTGCTATTTCTGCATCCAGCAATCCCGTGTTTGAAGACCTGGAGGGCAGTGAAGGAGCCTGGTGTGAAGCTGCCCTGGCTCAGGAGGCTGTTTCACCCCTCTCCTCACCTGGCTGACCCCGACAGAGCCTTTCCTTCTTTGCCTGTGCCTCCAGTCCTCGGGAGTGTCCTGGAGTGCTGCTGCTGCAGAGTAATTGCAGTGGCACAGGAAAAGGGAAAGCTGCTTTCCTGTCTGCTAATCAGGGCTGTGCAGACAGGGATGGAGGAAGGATGGCTCTGCTCTGGCTCAGGATGTTTTGGCAACAATGCCTATTTATAGGGGAGGGCAGGGGCCCCTCTGCCCTGCAGGAAGGGGGTCTCACAGTGGCCTGGCTACGGAAGCATTGAGGGCAGGCTGGAATGCTGATGATGGAGCAAATATCCCCAGCTCTGTGCTCACCCAGATTGTCCAAGTTTATCCTGCTCACTGCTGAGTGGGAGAGTTACTGGCAGCTGTCTGGGACAGTGTGGTGAGCAATGCCAGACTGCAGGAACCCACACTGTGGGAGCTGCTTCCCACAGCCAGCAGTGCTGCTTTGGAGGAGGGTGCCAGGGCAGCAGAGAGCCAAGGCTTGGTGCCATATGTGCCCAAACTATCCCTGAACTGCTTGGGGAGCCCTGGGATGTCCTTCACCAGTGAGCTGTCTCACTGGTGATGTCGAGTAGAGGTACCAAGGCTGGTGCTTTGCTTTCAATTGCACCACAAATGCCTCAGCCAAGCAGGTCAGCAGTGCCAGGGACAGCACTGGAGCCTGGAATCTGAGGTGTGGTGCCAGCAGTGGGAAGGATGCGGGTCTGTGCTGTGGTGGGGACTCTCCACACCCAGCCTGGTGTGTGGGGCATCCTTGTCAGGCAGGTTTAAGCTCCTCTGTCTCCCAGCCTGGTTTGCTGCCCATCCTTGGCTCTGCCCACTCCTACAGGCCCTGGTGAGTCAGTGCAGGCTGAGTGTTGAAACAGCAGCTTTGAAGGACGTGTGTGTGGCAGTGGGATCTGGCTGGGTCTGTCAGGTGGAGCCTGAGTACAGGTCTGGTGTGACTTTAGCCCCTGTTCCCACCTGGAGTGACTCTGGATTGCTTTCTGCAGAGATCCTCTGGTTTTGTGCATGTGTGGAATGGGCACTGCTTGCTGCTTGTTCTGCCTTTTGCAGCAAGACTTCTTGGTGCCAGGGGAATGTTACCAGAGCCAGAGTGGCCAGGCTTGCTGCCCTGGCCTGAGCCCAGCTCTGCTGAGCTTGTCTCCTGACACAAATGGAGAATGTTAAATAGACCTGGAGGGTTGGAACTTCTGAGATGGGATAATTGCCCAGAGAAAGGGAGGAACAGAGCTTGTTAGAGCCTAAGGGCTGCTGTCTCCTGTCCAGGATGAGTTTTCAACTGTGCTGGCATATCTGAGGATATTGGGGATGCCTTGTGAGCTACAGATAGAGCCAAAGGGCTCTGAGGCTGAGGATCCACACGTGAAATGTCTGTGCTGAGGCCATCCTGGACCCTGTAGGTGCTGGGTCTGTACAGCCACCCCAGTTCTCCCTGGTGGTTTCACCTGCCATCCTTGCTGGAATATCTGGAGGATGTTTGCTGTAGCCTCTGGATTATACGCTGGGATAGTCTCAAACATCACAGCTCCTGTTTGTGCAGGCTCTGCTTGGGTAGAAGAAGCCAGAGTGTTCCTTTAACATGTCTTCTCCTCTGCTGATCTTAACACAGGGCGATTTTTCTCCTGAGCATGAGAACTCACCAATTTCTTCTGCTTGTTAAAACTTTCCTGGCTGCAAACCACAGGCTGGGCACCACTGCCCTCCCGTCTCTCTGCCGGCAAATGTAGGTCAGGTGTTGACAAACAGAACATCAGACAGGTTTTTACTTGTGTTGTGCAGCAGGAGAGCAGTTCTGGGAGGAGGGTGCACTCCTCCAGAGTTGGGCTCTCCTCCAGCCATCACAGCTGTTCTTGTCCTGTGTGAAGCTGCAGTGTCCTGCTGCTGCTGTCTCTCTGGAGAAGTAGATGTGGTTCCCTTTCTAGAGAGGTGGTGTTTCATGTCCTGCTGTGTCTCTGCTGAGTGGAGAGCTCACAGTGCTGCAGGGGTTTGGCTCTGTGCTGCCTGAGGTGCTCTGGGCAGTGCAGAGCATCAGGAGGAACTGCCTGGGCTGTGCCGGTCCAAGCAGAGGGGCTGGCTCAGATCCACGCTGCTGTGTTCCTCTACCATGAAATAATTTCCTTGGGTTTGGACCCTTGGGATCCCTAACTGTGTTTTGTTCCTGTTGTGGTGTTTTGTTTGTTTTTTTAGCCGGTGAGGCCTCAACTTCCTTTCATTAACCCTCCCAAATGTGCGCTGCACAAACAGGCTTTGTGGGGAGCGCGCCCTGGAAGCCCGTCCCGAGCATGTGATTTGGGTTGGAATGTTCTTCAGCAATTGCCAGGGAGCAGCTGGAAGTTCTGAAGTTCATGGGGGCTGGAAGTTCTGAAGTTCATGGGGGCTGGAAGTTCCTGAAGTTCATGGCTGGAGCGCAGCTGATGGTTCTTGTCTCCTTTTTGTCCCCAGGTCGCGCGAGGAGGCAGCGCTGACGCCCGGGGGCTCTCCCACGCCGCCGGGTGCTGCGGATCTCCTGCCAGCTGGATGCGAGCAGGACACAGGAGGACCTGGCCAAGGCTGGAGATGGGGTGTTTGTGAGCACAGTGGCACCTGCCATGCACCCAACGGGCTCTGTGGATGGCACCTTCTCCCGCTCAGCCGTGCAGACCCTCTCCCGCAGCCACTGCCGCAACATCAAGCAGAAGATCTCCCAGTGGGAGGGGAGGACACGGGGCTGCCCCGGCAAGGAGAGGCAGCAGCCAAAGGACTTCGGGGTGAAGTATGATCCCAGCTGCAATGCTGTGTCCAACGTGAAGCCAGAGCACACAGAGAAGGGCAGGTCCAAAGATCCAAAGAGCCTGGGGTTGGACTTCAGGGAAGGTGCACGGACCTGCTTGCAGACTGGTGGCTGTGATGGCCCAGCTTCCCAAGCCAAGGGGAAAGGACAGGGGCAAACAGGCTTCCTGGACCAAGGGGTGACACTGCCCCTAGGGAACTTCTATACCTCACAAGCTCTGTGGAGGAGAGCAGATCCCCCTCTGCCTGGCAAAGCCCCTCCTGTTCCCCTGGACCTTCAGAGGAAGCGAGGGGGCTCTGGCTCCACGGAAAAAGAACTGAAAATCAAAGGAGTGGACTCTCTCTGCAGGGCAGAGAGGAGCTTGAAAAACATTTACTCTGAGGTTGAGGGGCAAGAGGAGGAGCCAGCTCCTGTCCCACCACCCAAACCCTGTAGGACTTTCCGCTACCTGGCAGAAAAGGGTGCTGGTGGTTGCAGAGATTCCAGTGCTACCAGGGAAGTTCCCCTGCAAAAGCAGTGTGGAAGGGACCTGGTGTCATCCTCCAACAATCCTGAGAAGAGAACAGACAGCAGGAGGATCAGAGGGAGAGCCCAGAGGTACATAATTCATCTCTCATGTCTGAAACATGTTTCCTTACCTCAGTTTCTCGATGGGTTTAAGCAGCTTGCTAGCCATGATACCCTTGTGGAGGTGCTACTGCTGCTGATGCTTCTGCTGAAGGGGAGAGGATATTCCTGGATGAAAGTATCCCCTTTCCAGCATTATGTGTGCACTGCTTTTGCTGCTGATAATCTTGCAAAGAAGGCTCCAGGCTCCAAACAGGTGTCAGCCCCACACCTTAGAACAGAGTGGATATGCTGGCCCCAGGGAGAGACCTGCCTGCTCCCTGCCTGCTCCCTGCCTGCTGCTTTGCCCTGAGCTTGCCCTCAGCTGCAATTTGTGGATTGCAGGCTGGCTTTCTCCTGGGACACTGTGGCTGCTGAGTATTTGGCTTTCCTGGGAGTGAAGGATTCTCTTGCTGCTTAAAGTTGAAGAGCGTGGGTTCTCCTGTTGCAATAAGTTTGGCTTTTTTCCCCTCTTTCCTGTGAGTAAAAAACCTCTGAGGTAGCTTGATGCTAGTTCTGCTTGCAGAATTGGGGCAGCTGTGCTAGAGAAGCGTGCACGTGACCATCAGGGAAGAGGCTCGAGGTCCTGAAACCTTTCACGGTGGCAAAGTGTGTGGCAACAACCCAAGTTTTCTGGGCTGAATCCCTGCCAGCTCCTTTGTGACCTCTGTGCCATAATTTTGAAATGCCAGCTCACAAATGCATGAACACCCTGAGCATGAGTAGGAGAGGTCCAGTAAAAGCAGTGCCCTGATTCTGAGGGCTGCTGCAAGTCTGCAAAACGTGTTTTGGGTTCTTGCTTCTGCCAGGATGGGGCTCACTTGGAGCGTGCTTGGCCATGGAGCCTCCAGCTTCAGTTTTAACTTAAAAACCTTCCAGAGTAAGTGAGTAGGACTCACTTGGTGTGCTGGTTTGGGCTGGGACGGAGTTAATTTTCTTCCTAGCAGCTTGTGTGGTGCTGTGTTTTGGGTTTGTGATGAAAATGCTGATAACACAGCAGTGTGTCAGTCACTGCTGAGCTGTGCTTACCCCGAGCTGGGAGGGGACACAGCGGGGACAGCTGACCCCAAAGTGACCCAGGGGATATTCCAGACTGTGTGATGTTGTGCTCAGCAATAAAAATCAGAGAAAGAAGGAGGAAAGGGGGAGACATTTGGAGTGATGTCACTGTTGTATGTGATGGAACCCTGCTCTCCTGGAGATACCGAACACCTCCCTGCCATGGAAAATAGGGAATGAATCCCTTGTTTTGCTTTGCTTGCATGTGCAGCTTTTGCTTTACCTTTTAATTTCTCTTTATCTCGACCCATGCATGTGTTTTCCCACTTTTACCCTCCGATTCTCTGCCCCATCCCGTGGGTGGGAGCGAGTGGCTGCGTGGGGCTGAGGGGTTGAACCTCAACCCTTGGGAATCAGAGTCCAGAGTGGGGCATCCGTGTGCTGGGTGGCCCCAAGGAGGGACCACACTGCGTGTGGACTGGAGACAGCAGCTCGCTGGTACAGGCAGGTGCCTTTAGAAGAAGTTACACTGGTTTTCCTCTAGGAAATCCTTTGAGTTTGAGGACATCCAGGGCTTCCGCAGCCGGAGGGCGGCCACCAACTCCCACAGACCTCGGGAAGAGACAAATGGCACCACGGGATCCAGGCTCGTCTACACACAGTCAGAAGACAACATCTACGAGGACATCATCTGTATGTGCCTGTGCTTCTGGGGGGTGCCCTCACTTTATTGAAGGGTTGCAGTTTTGCTGGGGAGGGAGGATTGAGGATGAGGATGAGGATCCTTTCCAGCCCTTTCTAGCTCTGTGACTTTTTAAGTCCTTCCCCATCTGAGGTTCTTTGTTGGTGTTAGTAACTATCTGCATGTGAACAGCCTGATTTCAGGTGTCCTGGAAGGTCACTGGGATTGGTCTGATGTCTTTATTAGATAAACTGATGTCTTTATTAGCTCTTTGGATGCTTTGCTCGAGTGCTGCCCAGAGATCAGTGTGAACACTGCCAAATTAGCTGCTTTGCAATAGAGCTGCTTTCTCTGCAGGGGTAGAAGTGTTTTGTTCTGCTGTGTCCATGTACAGTTTGCCAAGTTGATGGCAGTGGGTTAGAAGGACCTGTTAAAGCTTGGCTCATAACTGCACACTTTCCCTGCTAATATTCTTTGAAGGAATGCATGGCTTTATCTCCTTTCATAAATCCCCCATACAATGTTTTTTCCAGGTCCTGCAAAAGAGAACCCTTATGAAGATATTGGAGCACTGCCCTTACCCCTCTGGAAGGTCCCATCTGTCTGGAAGCTGCCCCCTCCCCGGAGCATCAGCAGGGCTCCCAAGGTAGAGTGGGGGCATTAAATGGTCAGATGTTTGCAGAGCCATCCTCACAAGGCCCCTACTTTGTGCTCACCCCCAGCCCCACATTCTCCACTGAAAGTCATTGGTTTTCCTTATTTTTTATTGTTTGTTATTGATGTCAATGATATGTAATGTAAATAATGAACAAGCATGGCAGGGGCAGTGGATGAAGCTGCCAAGGAGCAAAAGAATAAGAACAAGAGAGTGTTGATGAGATGCTTCAGTGGGTTGGGTGGGGTGCAGAGTTTGGTAGAGCAGATTTACCATCTGTGGTCTGACTCCTTTGACTCTGACCTTGGACCAAAGCTTGATCTCCTGCTTTACCATCTCTTCTGACTCTGTTTTCCAGCCTCCTCCAAAACCTCCCTTCCTCAGCCGCAAGTCTCTGGAGCTGAAACCCTCCCAGATAAGTTTCCAAGGGCGAGTGAAGGACACCTCTCTGCCTGTCACACTGTCTGAGTGGAAGCTGTTCCGAGCAGTGGAGGCTGCCAGCAGGAGAAAGAACTTGCCCTGGGTGAGATTGAAGTGTGAAATGTTTTTCTTGTGTGGCATTTCAAACTCCTGCTGCGTTGTAAGTGCTCTGTGAGTGGTCACAGAGCTGTTTGCCTGGCAGGTGGGTGCTGCTGTGTGTGTGGACAAGTGACTCTGCTCATCCCATTCCCTCTCCAAGTGGCAGGGCAGGTGTTTGGGGATCAGAGGGCTGGTTGTAGCTGGGACAGTGGTGGATTTGTTGGCCAAGAATCGACAGACAGAGTACTCAGTGTTGACCTGGAAATCAGGGCTCTGTGTGGTTACAAGCTCTTCCTCCTGCTTTGTCATCTAAGCCTTGTTCCCAGTGTTTCCATGGAGTGTAATGATGCTGGTTTTGTGCTCTCTGGGAGCTGAAGGGGCAGTCCTGTACCATGGTGTGTACGTGTTCCCTGCTCCCAGTGACTTCTCAGGCTCATCCTTAAGTTCTTACTGCAGGCCCTGAGTTATTGGATGGCTCTGGGAAGCTGGGCCCTTGGTTCCTTGGCATCTTGGCTTGGAGTTCTTGACTTGGCATCAAGAACAGCTGTTCCATAGTCTAAAGGTGAAGAGGAGCAAATAGGGATAAGTGCATTTCACAAAGCCTTCATACAGTTGTCCCCTCTGGCCTCTCCCTCCTGCCTGGCTGCAAAGGCCAGAGGACTGAGAAAGGTTTTTAATCCACCTTCACATGGAGGACTGTTGTAATTCTCATTTGATGCCTTGGGAATCTTTGTAGATGCTTGGATTGGTTACCAGCTTGTGTCCCTCAAGTGAGGGAAAAGTGATAAAATGCAGCATGTGCTGTAGAAGGAGAACTGCAGCTTCCACTGTGGTGGCACTTTGTGCATGGGACTCAAATCCCACTTGTGGTAGTGGCAAGGACTTAATTTTGCCATGGTAAAATCATTTCACTTCTGCAGATCTTTTTTTTCTTGTGAAAATCACGTGTCTTTGCTCAGATTGCACAGGACTATGAGGTAGAGTTGGACAGCTGCAAAAGCCTTTTCAAACCTTTAAAGTGCTTTGGAGTATCAAGTGACTCCTGTCTGTGCTTCTAAACAAGCTGTAGGTCTGGAAAATCAGGAAGGAGATGGCAAGATTACTAAAATGCTGTGATGGAGAGTATCTTTCATTTGGAGAGGGAAAATAAAACATTCTCCAGAAGCAAACCTATTCCAAAAATCTGGTAACAATTCACATGCAGGAAGAGCATTTGATTCTCTTTGCTCCTGAGGAATTGAGCCAAGACTGCTTGAGAGATTGAGAAAAGGACTGGAGTCTAAATAGAGAAAAACTTACTTTTTGCTTGAGAAACATATGGTTGCCCTAAACACACCCAGGGGCTTGTACTGGTGACTCAGCTGCACAAAAATCAGAACAGAAATGGAAATTCTCTAGGTAAGGCTGGATGAAAGGGGAAAGAAGGCAGATTTGGCAGGAGAAGCACTGCTTTGTGCTGTGGGCTCTTTGTTCCTTGCTGCCTCCTTGTGCTGGGAGGGCTTGACTGAGGCAGAAAATGGGGAGAAATCGACTGGAAAAGAAGAGCTTAAGCCTGGTTTGCTGCGCTGGGGATGAAGGCTTGAGCTGAAAAACAGGTTCTCTCGAATATCTTCCTTTTTATGTAGTATTTGTGGTGACAAATGGCTGGGCCCCACCCTCCTACGTTCAGTTTAATGAATTCTTAACTTGAGACAAGAATGAACTTGACCTGCTCCCTGCACCCAGTGAAAATCCTTCTTCACACGAAGCGAGAGCCGCCTTTGATGTTGGGAGCCAGGGAGCCCCTGTGGCACTGCATTCCTGGCAGGTGAGGGGCAGGTCCAGGGCAGCCTGTGACAGGGTCACAAAAATTGTCAGGGCTCTGGTTTTAGGGCTGTTGTGACCAGTAGAGGAAGATTAACAGAGTCAACTCCAAGTGTCTAAGTGCTGACCCTTCTTTCATGGCTGTAGCTTAGTCTGCGTTGGACTGTGGTTTTTTTCCAGCTTTTTTCTTCCAGTGGATCAGATCTGTGGTGTCCCTGCAGCACAGACCCATTATTATGTCCCACTCTCTGTCTTCACCCATGCAAAAATCACAGAATCCCAGAATGGTTTGGGTGGAAAGGATCCAAAAGCTCATCTCATTCCACCCCCTGCCATGAACATGGACCTTCCACTAGACCAGGTTGCTCCAATCCTGTCATTTTAACAAACTACCCTGGAACAGGGACTGTGCTTGGAGCAGCCTTGTTCTGTGTCTGACTTGTGCTTTGGGACACTTCTTTGAGCTGACATCCAAATGCAGCAGCAAACTTAAAAAACAACCCCCCAAAAAAGGCTCCAAGGTACAGTGAGAGAGCCCTGCTCTTTCTGGGCTTGGAAAGAATTGGGATGCTGGAGGATGTCTGGAATTCCGAATCCTCTGTGGTGTGGAGGGTTTTTAAGATGCTCTTGCAAGTGCCTTTGCAGTTGGCTTTTAATAGAAAATGGAGATGTGATGCCAGACAGTTTGTCACTTCTGCTGTTTGGTAAAGGAAGTGTGACAGTTTCCAGAATGTTGCACAGTTTGGTGTCAGCTTTGAGTTGTGCTCACAGCAACCCCTCTGCTGCAGCAGAAATCTGTGCTCATTCATTCTGCAGTGAGCTGGGCTAGAAGTGCTCCAACCTCTGAGCCAGGGTTCCTGCCAGGATTTGGGCAGCTTTTCCCAAGTGTTGGATGGTGGTGCTGGATAAGGGCTGTTGGGCTCCATCTTGTTGACACCCAGACCCTTTTCTGGCCCCTCACATTAACCTCTGCTTCTGCTTTGGATTTCAGCTGGTACTGAAAATCCAGGAGATCTTTGATTCCAAGCGTGGAAAGAAGAAGGTGAAGCTGCTCAGTCCTGCTGGGAGAGAAGCACCTCCAGTGAAAGGTATTGTGGTCTCCAGCACCACTGTCTGTGCTATAAAACCTCTTGAGTGGCACAATTCCTGCACACCCTGGCCTGGCACCACCACCCTGTGCTGGGCTGACACAGCAGTGCTGAACCCCACGTCTTGTGGCTGGAATTGAGCTTTCAGCATCACTGGGATTGGCAGCACTTGCCTAACCCAAGTTTAACACTGTCACAAGTGGAAGATTCTGAGCCTGAAGAGCTGAGCTACTGGATAAAAGTGCTTTTTCAAAGAAGCAGAGGAAAGCCAAAAATTCCTCAGAAAACCACTTGGCAGAAGAACTACCTCTGACTACTCCACTCGTTGCTTTTGTGCCTCTAAAGTGATATTCCTGTGTTGTTCTGATTTTGTAGCCATAGTGTGGTCTTTATTTATAGTATATTCTGTTCAGCAGCTCTGCAAAGTTTTATAGCAGTATCAAATAACCCCCTGGTTTCTGCTCTTTGCCTGTGTTCAGCTGACCTTCAGGTCATTTCCTGACAACAGTGACTTGATATCAACTCTGCTTTTTGAAATTCACTGTTGTAACACATTTGCCAGCACCAGCTGCCCTTTGCTGGTGCTTTGGGCAGGATTGGTGGGCAGCCCTGAGGGATGTTGATCTGATGAGTCTCAGTTGTCTCTCTTTCCCAACATTGGGTGTTGCCCATCTTCCTTCTGCATGGCTAATAAGTGAAAACTATGTGTGTTTCAGGTGAAACCAGTGGGAATGAAAGCGATACGGAAAATCAGCCAAAAAGTGAGTGAATCACAGGGGCTGGTCCTGTCCCCACAGCACTGCACCCTTGGCTAAGGCTCTGATGGGATGAGCACAATTAGTGGTGACTTCTGCTGAGGCAGAGAAAGGGAACCTCTGAGAGGTTCCCAGCTTCAAGGCTGGGAGCTGCTGCTGTGACAAATGATGCCTGAACGCCAGAAAATAACTCTCTGAAACTTTTCTGAGTATTAGAAACAAAAAGCACTCGTTTATTTACAGCATGCTGGGTGCTCAGGAATCATTCCCAAAGTAGGGAATTACAGAAGTTCTGCAGTTTTTATACTGTAATATCTAGACATTACATCATCTGTTACACTCACTTCCCAAATCTCCTACAATACCACCTTCACCCCACCCCTGACACGCCTCCCGAATTTGAGTCAGTGGTCCTAAAACAACCACTCCTTCATCTTCCTTTGTGTCTTCCTCATCATCTCTGTCCTCCCTGGGACAGATTCAAGGCCTCTGGGTGGCTTTAACTACTTATATCAAGTAGTGGGACTCTGTTATGTCTCTTTTTTAGTACATTTCTACAGATAAGTAGCTCTTCACCTTGCTAAAATCTTTTGCCCGTTGAAATTCTTCACAAGGAACATTAAACAGCGTTTTCAGAAATCTTGTACAAAGGTCCTTAGCGAGCTAAAAGTAATAATGAGCTCTACTAAAACCTTACATAATATAGATTTTTAAGGCATCACAAACCAACCTCTATTTCTGCCACTTCCCATGAGCGCTGGAGGTTTAAATGCCATTAATGTGCCTGTCACAAGAAACAGATTAATTTTGGGGTTGGTAGAGTCACACTTAACTAAAATATGTCTTCTGGGAGATTGTCCTTGATCAACTTTGCTGCCAACACTTGAGATTATTCCCCCCCTAATTCCTTCCCTTGGTTCTGTTTTATGTAGTGCTGTGAAATGCCCTTTTCTCTGGGGAGAAGTCACTTGGGTGTTTGTCTGGTTCCACAGTCCTGAGTTTGATCACAGACCCAAACTACAGACTTGAAACACCTCCTTGGTTTTAGCTGGTGTGGGGAGGCCCTGGCACAGGTTGCCCAGAGAAGCTGTGGCTGCCCCATCCCTGGAAGTGTTCCAGGCCAGGTTGGACGGGGCTTGGAGCAACCTGGTCTGGTGGAAGGTGTCCCTGTCCATGGCAGGGGGTGGGACTGGATGATCTTTAAGGTCCCTTCCAACCCAAACCATTCTGGGATTCTGTGAATTGTTTTAGGAGTTTCATTTGCTTGGAGGGAAACACACAAAAGGCCTTAACTTGGAACAAATAATGAAGTTCCACTTTTTTATGCTAAGGAGAGTAATGGAGAGTGAAGAATCTCTGCAGAAATACAGTGATTGAGTCACTGCCTGGTTTGAGAGTCGTTTGAAAGTGTCTAGGATGTGTCACGGTGCCTGGGCCACAGGAATTTCTGACGTCAGAGTGCTGTGCCTGTGCTTGTGAGTCTGTACTGCCTGTCAGGGCACCCCAGCCTGGAGGTTTCTTGGCCAGGAAACTGGCTCTGCCTCTCCTGAGTGCCAGTGCTGCTTTAGAGTCGCTGCCTGGCAGTTACTGGAGCGGGGCTTCCATCGCCATTCCCACAGCACATCACTCCAAGGTGCATGGGAAGAACATCAGGGGCAGCAGGAGAATGCTGGACATTGGTCAGGAGGGATTTGCAGAGCTGCTGCAAGGCCTGTGCTCCCTGTCTGAGTCATGCAACTGTTGAGGTTGGAAAAGATCTCTGAGGTCATCAAGTCCAACCATCAACCCAGCACCACCACCATGTTCACCATTAACCCACGTCCCCAAGTGCCACATCCACACGTTTGTTGAACACCTCCAGGGATGGTGACTCCCCCACTGCCCTGGGCAGCCTGTGCCAGTGCTTTACAACCCTTCCTGTGATGAAATTTTTCCTGTCATCCTGTCACTTGTCTCCGGGGAGAAGGGCAGCTCTGTGCTTGAGGAGCTGACTCGGGTGTCCCGTATCCCGTGGAGAGAAGGAAGGATGTCAGGCAAATCCACCCATCTCTTTTCCCCCTCTAGAGATGATGATGAGTCCTCTTCTGTGACCTGCAGGTGTGTGGCAGTGACAGCCACAGGCTGATTTGGGGTTTATTCCTCTCTGCAGGTCGCCACAGGTGCCCACGGCAGGTTCAGGCAGCCTCCAAGAGGAACCCGCACTACCAGACCCTGGAGAGGGATCTCATAGAGCTGCAGGAGCAGCGGCTGTTTGAGCTCTTTGTGGTGGTGTCCCTGCACAAGAAGCCATCTGAGGTGACCTACACACCACAGATCATCCAGCAGTTCCCCAGCAAGGTAGGAGCTGCTTGGAAACCTGCCCACAAAACACACTCAGCAGCGTTTCCCTTCCTAAGGGTGGGATACAGGCTTGGAATGTGAATACCTTGCTCTGTTACAGACCCAATGTATGGCACTGGGAGGTTGTTGAATATATTTCTTGGTAATGAGTTTATTGTCTTTTTTGGAACTAGGAAGGCTCCTACTTAATTCAGATTTCCTGGAAATATCATAAATCCACACAGGATTGTGATACCTGCTGAGGCAGATGAGGGAGAGGAAGGGAGTGCATTGCTCTATTCCCAAAGCTGGCAGGATCTCATCCTGGCAATCTGATTTATCAGCAGGGAGTGAAGCAATTTGACTGATGGTGCACAGGAACTGGAATCCCAGGGCTTTTATGCTTATTGATGCTATTTTGAAAAAAATAACAATAAAAAGGCAAAGCTGTGTGTACCAACCCCCCAACCAGGGGAGAGCTGTGCAAGTTGAAGTGCTGTAGCTACCACGAGCCATTTGAAATAAGCTGTTCAGCCCAGATGGGTGACAAAATCAGTGTGTGACTCTGAGTTATGGCTCAGTGTACACGGTTGTGAAGCTGAGATGGAGCCTTGATGCTTCTGTGGTTCCAGATTGAAATGAATATTCAGCTGTCACTGCCTAGGCTTGTACTGCTGCCTTCCACTGAAACCAGGACAAAGGTAGGAATTCTGGCTGTGCTGCCAGGAGAGAGCCAGAGATTATTAAGGAATCTGCATGTCATCCAAATAGGAGATGTCAGATTCCTTGAGGGGGACCCCAGCAGGACCCACAGTGTCCCACTTCCAGCTGCCTCAAGGATTTATGCACAAGTAACTCCTGTGTCTTAAATGTGTAAATGCTCTGGATTCACAAGATGGATAAGGAACTACAGCCAGAAAGAGTGCACAGTGTTAATTTAGTAGGTAAAACTGAAAATACATAAATAATACTTGCTAAAAGTGCAAACTTGAGGGTGATAGAGGAAAAGAAGGAATGTGGCAGATTTAGCTGCAACCTCTCAGTCTGTCCACTGCCTTTGGGAAGGGCACTGCAGGGCTCCTCTCCTGCTGCCCCAGCACACAGCCCAGCTCTGCCATGTGGCTCTTTACTGGCTTTTGTAAGTGCACTGACACAACAAATTAATTTCTCAGTATTTATTTATTTTCTGCTCAAATGAAAGTGTTTTGATGAGTGGCTTATGATGGGACACTCTGTCATATTGGGATTTTGCAGGAAAGATTGCCAAGTAATTATGGAGGTGTTCTGATTACAGATTTGCCTCCTTTCTAATATTAGCCTTGCTTCCAAGTAATCTGCTGTCACCCTCTTCTTTGGGCTGTGTGCCCAAGGACATCAAAGCTTTTGTACAACTGTTACTCTGTGAAAATGCTGTTCTGTTTTCCTCACTCTCCTTCGAGCTGTCACAGCTTGGGACACTGGAATAGCCTGGATGTGCTGAGTGTCTAAAACCAGCTTTGTGCCATAAACTTTTCACTTTTCGGGGGCATTTCCTGCTTAATGTGCATTTCCTAAATGTAGGCATTTCCTAAATGTGATCTCTCTTATTTGAACACCTTCCTTTTGCCCTTTCTGGGCAGTTTTGTGTATGGAGAGTTGGACTCTAGTCTTTGAGGGATTTGATTTGAACCCACACGTGGTGTAGCTGGAATGTGTGATTCAGAGACACTGTTGTTGCATTCGAGTTATGAGTGATCTCTGCACATCACAGGCTGAACACATTCCTGCCCCTGTTAGTGTTTTCAGATCTCCTAGGGATAGAACCAAGGCAGGCTGACCCAGCTATCATTTGGGGGGTCAGTTCTGGCTTCATTCCCCAATAAACTTGAGTGCTTGTAAATCCTTACTGTGTTCTTACCAAGACCAGCTGGGTCATTTTACAAAGGTCCAGTCAGCAGGAGAAATGCAAGAGGGAACTGGGAATCTCTTATATTCAGAATATATTCTCCTGTACCTGTGCATTAGTTATGTGATGGATCAGCATTTGAAGTGTCAGGAAGATGCTTTCTCTGTTGTTTTAAATGCTGCAGCTGTGCACCAACTTCAGTGACTTCAAATGCATGTGTTACCCCTCCAGCCTGAACATCCCTTCAGACAGTCCAAGGATACTGAAGAGAGGCTAAAGGTCATTCCCAGATTCTGCTTTCCAGATCCTAAAGACTGGTTTCCTGCTTCAGACCTTAAAAGGTAAAGACTTGGTTCTGAATGCTTGTGCCTGAAACAGGCACTGCTGAGAGCTTTGGTGTGAGCCAGAGGAACTGCAGCCAGAGCAAGGGAAAATGGGAAAGGCTGAATCCCCTGTGCAGGGGAAGATGAGATGGGGACGTGGGCTCAGAGTTCTGCTTCTGCCCAAGCACTGTCTTTCCTTTAGGGAAGTTTGTGATATCTGTCCAAAACCAGCTGCTGGGGCTGGAAGTGCTTCTGCTGCTCCTTGGCTGAATGGAGAAGCAGCCAGGAAGGAGGAGGGCTGGAACAGCTCAGTGAGAGCCCATGGGCTGCAGGCTTTCCTCCTGAACAGAGCCTGAAGTCCTTGCTAACCACAGCCAGGGATCTTCAACATGACCAGAAGGAGAATGGCTTTATTTTGTGTGTTTTGTCAGTGTCTTCTCTGAGCTGTGTGGTGAGTTAACCCTGATTTAACCCTGCCTTTTGTTCCCCAGTGAAACGTTCTCCTTCGTGCTGACGGGTGAGGACGGCAGCCGCTGGTTTGGGTACTGCAAGAAGCTCCTGGTAAGGGTCTGTGTGTGGGCTGGAGGGTACAGAATGCATTGCCCAGGCACAGTCAGGTGCAGGACATTAATCAGAGGTGGTTTTCCATGTGGGGTGTGCAGCCTGTGCTGCTGTGGAGGTACCAACCCTTTAAATGCAGAGGGAAGGGTCACAGTGATCCCCAGAAATAGTGAAATGGGCTCTGGGCATTCCTCAGGAATCTTATAAGTGTAGAGGGAAGTGCAGCAGAAGGAATTCTGTGAATGAGCTGCAGTGCAGGGGCTGGGTTGTTTATTGCCCCCCTGTTCTCAGCAGAGCTGTTGCTGTTGCCTTTCAGCCAGAAGGGAAGGGGAAGCGCCTGCCCGAGGTTTATTGCATCGTGAGCCGCCTGGGCTGCTTCAACCTCTTCTCCAAGGTGAGCTGGGGACAGCCTGTCACCCGAGTCTCTGACAGCCTGCAAGCTCCAGGAGGATGCCTCTGGCAAGCCTAGAATTGCTTAGTGATTGCAGCTCATCCCCTGAGAGTGGGGGTTTCTTGCTGCCTTTGCTTTGAGAGGGAAAATAAAGTGATACTAGTGCAGAGACTTGTGAGCCAATACACAGATCCTTCAGCAATTACTGTCAGGATGTGGCTTCTGATACCTGGTGTTGTTGAGGATGCCCCTTCATCCTCTTCTTCCATGACTTGGAAATGGAAAATCAGTTTGGGAATGGGGTAGATCTCACCTTGTTTCTTGTAGCACCAAGAGGAGGGGAGATAAAGAGATGAAGAATGGGGAAAAGTGCTGCAGGTAAAGGGCAGAATAATACAAGGGTAAACTTTGATGAAAGCTGATTCTGATTGTTGGAGCAGAGAGTTTCTAGAACAAGGTTCCAGGAAGGTTTCTTGGGGAGGATGGTGGGATGTTGCTTCTCTTACTCCTCTAAATAATGAGAATTTATTACTACACACAAGACATTTCCTTCCAGTAGCAGGAGGCTGGAGAATGGAGAGTTGTGCTCACAGGAAGCTGTTCCTGTTTGATTGTTCAGGCACTTGAGAGGGGCTCTCACAGGGGTCCCAAGCGAGGGGGAAGAGCTTCCCCATAGCCTGGAATGCTCAAAGAGGGGCTCCCACCTCCCCTGGCTCACCAGCAGCAGTGAACCAGTGCCTCATGTGTTTTCCTGCAGATTTTGGATGAAGTGGAGAAGAGGAGGGAGATGTCCCCAGCCCTCGTGCACCCGTTCATGCGCAGTGTGATGGAGGCTCCATTCCCTGCCCCGGGACGCACCATCACCGTCAGGAGTTTCCTGCCCGGAGCAGGAGATGAGGTAACAGGGATCAGGATGGGCTTCCCTCTGTTAGTGGGGTCTCTGGGACACAGAGCCTCTTTGCAAACTGCCCTTCAGTGATGCTGCCTCTAAATAATCAGTCTGGGGAAAATGCCCTGAAGTCGCAAGGGAGGTTGTTACAGAAACCAGCTTTCTGTGGAATCCCCTGCATTGGAAGTGATTCCCTGCTTTTTAAGGAGGAGCTGTTGGGGAGTCCTCTGTGCTGCACCAACTGCCTGGGCCACGGGGTTCCACTTAGGATCATAAAATATCCTGAGCTCGAAGGACCCACAAGGATCATCCAGTCCAACTCCTGGCCCTGCACAGGACACCCCAAAATCCCACCCTGTCCCTGAGAGCATTGTCCAAACACCTCTTGAGCTCTGGCAGCCTTGGGGCCGTGCCCACTGCCCTGAGGAGCCTGTTCAGTGCCCAACCACCCTCTGGGGGAAGAACCTTTCCCTAATACCCAACATAACCCTCCCCTGGCACAGCTCCAGCCATTCCCTGGAGTCCTGTCTGGTCACAGAGAGCAGAGATCAGAGCTGCCCCTCGTGAGGAAGCTGCAGACCCTGATGAGCTCTGACCTCGGGCTCCTCTTCTGCAGGCTGAGGGGCAGCAGCTCTGGGCTCCCCCAGCACTCTGTGTCTCTCTCACCCCTCAGGTGATGGAGCTCTGCCGGCCCTTGGACTCTCGGCTCGAACACGTTGACTTCGAGTGCCTCTTCCAGTGTCTCAGTGTCCCCCACACCATTCGGGTCTTTGCCTCTCTCCTGCTGGAAAGGAGGGTCATCTTTGTGGCTGACAACTTAAGGTAATAACTGAGTGTGAGTGAGTAGTTCTTTCTGAGGGATACTGTTATTGGATACTGTTATTTCTTCTGCCTTTGGGCCTGTTCCACATGCAAGCATCTTTACTTTTTGTAATTAGTTGCATTTGAAAACCTTTTGCACTTGCCACGCAACGTGTGCATGCTTAGATTTTGGAGTATGCTGTTTACACAAGAGGAAATATGTTTACTTTACCTTTTTAGTCTGGGTTGATGCTGTTTTAGCTCCCCATAACTGACTTTAAAAGTGGGTGCACGAGACTTCTGCTGCTGCACACAAACACTTGCCCTGAGCGTTTCTAACCTGTGGCTGGAGCTGAGATCTGAAGGAAACACTGACAATCCACCCTGTGCCTCTCTCACCTTTCCAGCACTCTGTCTAAGTGTGGCCACGCTGCTGTTGCAACACTTTACCCCTTCACCTGGCAGCACACCTACATCCCAGTCCTGCCAGCCTCTATGATCGATATCGTGTGCTCTCCGACCCCGTTCCTAATTGGCATTCTCTCCTGCTCCTTACCACAGCTCCAGGACCTGCCCATAGAAGAGGTGAGAATGGGGTGAGGGACAATGTCAGTGGGATGAGGTTGCCCCCTCTGGAATAATCTCTGGATTCTGTCTTAATATAAACTCAGACTTTTTGAGAAGTTGGTGAACTTGGCGGACACCGGTCAGGGTGTTCCAGTGTTATCAAAGATAAATAATGTTCACTGTTCTTAGAGACAGGAATATTCACTGTTCTTAGACACAGGCTGCAGTTAGGCAGAACTTGTGTGACAGGACATTTAAAAAACAAGAAAAAAAAGTTGGGTTTTTTTCTGTACAGCAACATACCTGGTTACGAGTCAGTGTGTTTTGTACATCTTTCCTCAGGTTCTCATTGTTGATCTTTGTGCTGACAAGTTCTTGCAAGAGGTGAGTGAAATAACAGTACTAGTCACTCATGCCTGGAAAAGGCATCAATGACAGAAATAAAAACAAGCAATCAGGATAAGCTGGTGTTCATATGTAGACTCCAGTGGCTGAAGAAATACCTTGTAATCCCTTTGGACTGACAGAGAAGGGAACAGGCTTAAAAATCCCATTTGCATGATATGGAGAGCTCTGCAAAGCCAAAGATGCTGCTTGTCTGAGCTGAATTTAAAAATGGATACCTAGTTTATTATGTGAAGGAGATCACTAAGATTCTCTGCTGCCTTCTGGCTGTCTCTCTCTGTACTTGTTCTGTAAAATACTTTCTCCTCTCTCATCTAGGTGGGGTGTGTTTGTTGGTTTGGGTTGTTTTCCCCAGGAGTGATAATCTAGGGAACAAATTATCACAGTTCACTTGTGGTTCTTTGCTGAATTCCACCTAAAGTGCTTCTGCATCACCAGACAAGGACCTACAAACACACTGGGATATTTATTACTAGTTCAGGAGGATATTTGCTTCTCCTTTCCCTCGTCTCACTGTCCTGTTTTGCATTGCAGCCTGCAACTGGAGAAAGGTATTAAAGGATTGGGGTTTTTTTAAAACCCTAATTTTTGGGGGGTTGAGACTTGTCATATTTTCTCAACAGACTTGTTGTTTGTTGTTGTTGTGTGTTTTATCACTGGTGGAATAAGCCTGAGTCCATGTCGTGGCTGTAGCACGTGTTCTGTGTTGGCCAGCTGTGTGTGTGACTCGAACAGAACGTGTTTGGAGGGTGCTGAGCAAATGTTTTTCATTTCTGTGGCTACAAAACAAATACATTGCTCCACCAAGATCCACCATATCCCAGAGTAACTCCCCTCTAACTCCTTTAGGCATGTTATGGATGTTTCTGTTCTGTTCCCTGGTTCTGCTGATGATGGATCTAACACAAAAATCCTTCCTTGGCCATTTTTTCTCTGTAGGTATCAGATGAAGACGAGATCCTGCCTCATAAACTGCAGGCTGCACTTGTACAAGTCTTGGAAGAACGAAGTGAAATCCTGTCACATGGGCAGAGTGACACACAAGGTACTTCTGTGGAAAATTTTCTGTGGAAAAGTGTTTTCCCATTAGCAGATCTTTATAGCTGCTGTGGAGTTGGTATAAAAATGAGCAAATGGGAATAAACGTTAAGAAGGGACATTTTAGCTGTTTCCCTGTGATCCTGCTGAGAACATCTTCCTTGTGAATGTGTGAGAAGTTTGGTGTGCTGACAGTTCTTCCTCTTTTCACAATCAGTATGTGCAGAGCCATAGTTTTCCTTGGGCCAAGGGCATCAGTTCCTGTGCTTTGAGGGTTTTTTTGATTTTTCTTAAATGGCAGAGACAATGCTTTTCTCAAACAGAGAGTTTCTGTACTTTAGAAGGTACTCTGACAGATCATTTTCAAAGCTGGACTGATTTATACATAATCCATCAGATAAGGAAGTGTGAGTGTTTTAAAAAGCATTGGATGGCTGCAGAGAATGGCATTGTCAAATGATGTAATTCCATACATATGAGAAGTAACAAAGTTAGTTTTTCAGTGGGTTTGTGTTCTGTAGTTTAAGAGAATTAAAATTATCCTGTCAGCTTATTAGATACGAGATGTTTGGCAGGAAAAATGAAATTCTGAATGTTTTAACTACTGGAAAGGCTTTAGAATTGAACCTGTCCCAGCTGCAGCACAAAGCTGACACGGGAAATGGAATATTTGAGCTGTGACCTGTTTGATATCAAAGAGTCATCTGAGATTTCATAGTCTGAGACAGCCAGCCCAAAACATAACTGAGGTCACTAAGAAAAGCTGCTCCTCCTTTAGAAGAGGAATGACCAAAGTGATGGGAAATCCCTCTGTGTCCTGCTCACAGGTGATGTGACTCTGAACTCACTGGTCTCTGAGGCTTTTGTGCAGTTCTTTGTGGAGATTGTTGGGCACTACTCCCTGCACATGAACGTCACGGAGAAGGGGGAGCGGGTGTTCCAGCGGGAGCCCTTCCGCAAATCCCACGTGTCCCGCAACGTGCGCCACTTCCTGCAGTTCTTCATGGAAACACAGATGTTTGCAGGGTTCATCCAGGACCGGGAGCTGAGCAAGAACGTGGTCAAAGGTAGGTTTGATCTTTCTTCTTGTCCTGGAAAGTTCTCCTGTTGGGATTTTGGCATGTGGAATAGCCCCATTCTCTTCCAGTTACTCAACAAAATTCATCTTATGAAGCAAAGAGTTTTTGCATCTCTCCTTTCTGGGCTCGATCCTGCAAGTTACAGACTCTACATGCAGGGTTTCTTTTCATAACCTTGTTAAGCATAGAAGATGCCACAGGGTGGAGTAGCTCATCTAGGTGAGTGATTTTTAATGTTTTTGGATTTTTTTCTCTTTAGGCCTTTTTGAGGTCCGTGCCTTGGAGTATTTGGAGAGTATTCCAGAGACGGAACGAACTGGAATGAACAAAATCCTTCGCAGCCTTGGTAAAGGGAGACCCTTGATTTTTGTTGATTTTTAATTTTTTTAATTAATTTTAGCTATTGAATAATTCATTTGATGCAAAGGAGAGCAGGGCCCCTTCTTTGCCTTGGGCACTTGTGTTCCTTTGTTTAGATTTGCCCCTTCAGGAGATGCCGAACACTTTGCGAGATTTTTCTTTTATTTTTAAGCTTTTGCATCTTTATCTAAAGTTTGTGGGAGGTGCTGCTCTGGGGGATGTCCAGGCTTGATCCTTAACTGTGATCCTGGCTGAGGACACACTCAGGGGCCAGAAATTGTGTCTGTAGCAGAGTGTGGCCATGTGTGACTCAGCCAGATGCTCCTGGTGTGTCTCCAGCTCCAGAATCATGGAATGGTTTGGGTTGGGAGGGACCTGAAAGCTCATCTCAGTCCACCCCCTGCCATGGGCAGGGACACCTTCCACTAGCCCAGGTTGCTCCAAGCCCCGTCCAACCTGGCCTTGGACACTTCCAGGGATGGGGCAGCCACAGCTTCTCTGGGCAACCTGTGCCGGGGCCTCCCCACCCTCACATAAATCTCTTAGAGCTGTTTTTTTTCCCTGCAGGCAGCAAAATGAAATTTCTCCAGAAGAAGTGACCTGGCGCTGCTGCGGGACAGCGGCGGGACCGGGGCGGGGGAGCCGCCGGGCCATGCCCGGGGCCGGGCTCCCTGTGCGGGGCGGGGGCTCCGTGTGTGTGTGTGTGTGCTGCGTTAACAGTCATCTCATGGATCGAGATCCAGCTCGTGGATCAATAACCAGCTCTTGGATCCAAACCCTTCCCGTGTCTCCGTTCTTTGCGGGGGTGGGCGGGGCGGGGCCAAGGCTGGGGTGGGCGGAGCCAGGGCTGGAGTAAAAGCGGGAGGGAAGGGGCGGAGCCGGACTGTAAGGGGCGGGGCCTGGGGCCCAGGACCGAGAGGGGCGGGGATCTGACTCGGGAAGGGGCGTGGCTGAGTCGGGAGGGGCGGGGTCTGTGACTGTGAGGGGCAGTAGAGGCGAACCCGATGGGGCGTGGTCTGAGCCGGGAGGGGCGTGGCCGGGCTGGGGGGGCGGGGTCTGCTCGCGGAGCCGCGCGCGGTCCCACCGCCTGCCTGGGGAGGGCGGGTCCCGCGCACGCGCAGAGCGCGCGCGGCCGCGGCCAAGATGGCGGGCCCGGGGCTGGTGGCCGGGGACGTGGTGGTGGATGCGCTGCCCTACTTCGACCAGGGATACGAGGCGCCGGGAGTGCGGGAGGCGGTGCGTGCGGGGCCGGGGCGGTGGGCGCGGGGCTGAGGCGGGCGGACCTTCCCGCTTGACGCCCCGTGTGCGTTAGGCCGCGGCGCTGGTGGAGGAGGAGACGCGGCGGTACCGGCCGACCAAGAACTACCTCAGCTACCTGCCCGCGATCGACTACAGCGCCTTCGAGGTGAGTTGAGGCGGCCCGGCGGTCCCCCATGTGCCGCCTGTTCCCCCCACCCCATGCCCTCTTGTGTCCCCTCCTATACCCCTCTCATGTTCTTCCCCTAAACCCCTCGTCTCCCCGAAGCCCCTCTTGTGTTTCCCCCATCTTCTGCTTGTGTTTCCCCCATCTTCTGCTTGTGTTTCCCCCATCTTCTGCTTGTGTTTCCCCCATCTTCTGCTTGTGTTTCCCCCATCCTCTGCTTGTGTTTCCCCCGTCCCCCTCTCGTGTCCTCCCCCCAAACCCCTCTCGTGTCCTCCCCCCAAACCC
>NW_020897763.1:101518-104499 GCF_003984885.1 Neopelma chrysocephalum
TCTCGTGTCCTCCCCCCAAACCCCTCTCGTGTCCTCCCCCCAAACCCTTCTCGTGTCTCCCCCACATCCCGACTGGATCCCCTTTGCCCTCTGGCTCCCCCCCAGACGGAGATCATGCGGAATGAGTTCGAGCGCCTGGCGGCCCGGCAGCCCCTGGAGCTGCTCAGCATGAAGAGGTGAGTGGTGCCCGCCCCAGGTGAGCGGTGCTGGCACAGGAGCGGTGCCCCCGGGTGGGGAATGCCCCCAGGTGAGCGGTGCCCGTTGCAGGTACGAGCTGCCAGCCCCATCCTCGGGGCAGAAGAACGACATCACGGCGTGGCAGGAGTGTGTGAACAACTCCATGGCCCAGCTGGAGCACCAGGCCGTGCGCATCGAGAACCTGGAGCTCATGTCCCAGCACGGCTGCAACGCCTGGAAGGTGTACAACGAGTAAGGCACTGAGCTGAACCCAGTTCTGAGCTCAACTGCTGTGTGTTTGTTGTGTTTTCCTGTGTGAGTCCAGCAGGGTCTTTGAAACATAATCTGGAACAGCTGAGCCCCTGTGAGAGAGCTGTGAGTGCAAAAGGAGGCTGATCTGAGGGAGAAACAGCCCTCTCTGTGGCCAAGGAACAGCCCGTGTTTCAGTACATCCCAATCTTGAATTTTGTGACTATTGGTGATAATGGACTTTAAACTGAGGAGAACTAAAGGGACTAAAGACAGTCTGAGAAAGCTCATTTTTATTTCCACTAATGAATTATTCTTACTCAACCTGGAGCACAATAAAGCTGCTGCAAAAGCCAAAAAAAGGTTGTAGGGGGTATTGCTGCAGGAAACACCAGGGCTGTTTCAGGCAGAGAATTGTAATGTTCATTTTTGAGAAGGATTGGCTGAACCTTAGATAAAGGAGTAGGCAAAAGGAATGCAAAACTCAGCTCTGAGAGAAGGCAAAGGGTTGCTTAGCTCAGGAGAGGAGGAGCAGGTAGAGGGTCTGTTATCCAGAACAGTGTGTTTGGGTTGCACTGGCTTGTTGTATCCTTAACTCTGGAGGGTTAAATGTCAGGTTAAATGACATTTTAACTCAGCAACTGTGTGTTTTTCTAATGCTTTGCTTGCATTCTGCCATCAGACACCTGGTTCATATGATAGAACAAGCCCAGAAAGAGCTTCAGAAGTTGAGGTGAGTCATTCATGTTTCCATGCTGAAATTGGATTCATACTGGAATTCTTCTCCCAAGTTCTACAAAGGCTGGTGTATGTGCTGCTGCCATGGTCATAGGAAAAAAGACTCAGTAATATCATTAAGAAATGTGACCCTGCCCTCCACAAGCAGTTACATTCATAATGCCTGTTCTACTCAAAATTCTGTGTTTTGTTTGGTTTGGTTGGCTTTACCTTATTATGTCTGAATTTCTGCTCTGGATGGAATGGATTGTGGAATTCTCTCTGAAATGTAGTAATGGTTTCTTTTCACTACTGGTAGATTTCTATTTAGTGTGCAGTTGCCTCTGCAAAGACATTTTCCCTCATGTTGGACTTGGCCTTTTATTTATCTCAGAGTTCTCTGTGAACCTTGTACTGGGATTTATCCATCTGTGTGTTGTCATTACAGTCCTGGCTGCACGAGTGTTTTCTGGTAGTACTTCTAAGGATTAAGTATATTTGGAAATTAGCAACAGATAGTACAGATTTTAAAGAAATGAGGAAAAAACTACATAGATCTTTCTCTCCCCAGGAAAAACATCCAAGATCTGAACTGGCAAAGAAAGAACATGCAGCTCACAGCTGGGGCCAAGCTACGGGAAATGGAATCCACGTGAGTATCGAGAATTCTTCTGTTAAACCCGTTCCTGTTGGTATCTCTCTGCTTGCTTAGTTGTCTTTGATTTTTAAACCAGAGGACTGTTAAATAACATTTAAAGGTTTTTTTTATGTCCTTTCCCTTCCAGGTGGGTGTCTCTTGTCAGTAAAAATTACGAGATCGAACGAACTATTGTGCAGCTGGAAAATGAAATCTCACAGATCAAACAGCAGCACGGGGAAGCAAACAAGGAGAATATCCAGCAAGACTTCCAGTGACTTAATCCTGACTGTCTCACTGCAGCATGTGTTAAAAAAACTACAAACCAGAAACTTTGGAGATGCTGTGTTTTTGGCAGTTGTGTGAGGTTACACAAGTTTCTGTTCTCATTGTTTCTTTTTCCTTGTTTTAAATTCTAGGAGGAGGTAGGGTGGACTCAAAGTGTCCCGTTTAAATGACTTACAGGTGCAGTTAAATGTACTGTGAATTGTTTCAGTGTTTATAGACCCAGAGTAGGGGTCCATGTTTTTGCGTTGTCCCTGTGCCTTTAATAAATCTTGGTTTGCTATTTGTGTGGTTTGTGCTCCACATTCCAAGGTGGCCTGAGAGCTGGGGAGGAGGGGGCTGTGCCAGGGGAACCCCCACATCGCCCTGGGGGGGGGTGGGTGTGAACTGGAATTTGGGGCCAAGGGGAATGAGCCAACCCAGGGGCCCTATCCTGGTGCTCTGTTCCCTATCCCAGTCCCTCATCCCCCATCCCGGTGTTCTGTTCCCCATCCTGGTGCCCTGTTCCCTATCCTGGTCCATTATCCCCTATCCCAGTCCATCATTCCCCATCCCAGTCCATCATTCCCCAACCCGGTGCTCTGTTCCCTATCCCAGTCCATTATCCCCTATCTTGTAACAAATGTGGATAGAGCCTTTCTCAAATCTTCGTTTGCGAAGCCCAGCCATGATGATGATCCCCTATCCCAGTCCATCGTTCCCCATCCCAGTCCATCATTCCCCATCCCGGTGCTCTGTTTCCTATCCCGGTCCATCATTCCCTATCCCTGTTCGCGCTCTCCCGGGGGCGTCCCCTGTGGGCGCGGCCCTTCCTCTGCTGGCCCCACCCTCCTTCACCGATTGGCTGCGAGACCACCCCCACCGCCCAATGGCGTCTCACCCCGGGGGATGCTGTGCCCGCCCCTTATGACGTCAC
>NW_020897763.1:109499-153552 GCF_003984885.1 Neopelma chrysocephalum
GGGCTCTGCCTCCCGCCGGCTCTGCAGGCTCTGCGCGCACACGGCGCCCGTGCAGAGGCGGCGGCGGGGCCCGGCGCGGCGGCGGGGCCCGGCCCCAGCCCGGTGCCGCCGCTGACGCCCGCGGCGCCGGGGCCGTTGTCGCTGCTCGACACGTGCGCCGTGTGCGCGCAGAGCCTGCAGAGCCGGCGGGAGGCAGAGCCCAAGCTGCTGCCCTGCCTGCACTCCTTCTGCCGCCGCTGCCTGCCCGAGCCCGAGCGCCAGCTCACCGTGCCCGTGCCCGGCGGGGCCAACGGCGACGTGCAGCAAGGTGAGCACCGTGGGGGCTTTCCCTGCGGGGAGCGCCCCGCCGGCAGCGGGTTGTCCCGAGAAGGAGCGCGGGGTTTTCCCGGTCCCCGCGCGGGCAGGTCCGTCCGCGGCCGCAGGAGCTGCCGGTGCCCCGGTGCTGCTCGGGGGGTGTTCCGTGTTTGCGAGCGGCCGCTGGAAGTTGGGAAGTTGTTGGGATCCGGAGTGTGAATCGCGTTCCGTGGGTTTTCAACACACTTGGAAGGAATGGAGCTGTTGGACAGGGCGCAGAGGAGGAACCAGGATGATCAGAGGGATGGAGCAGCTCTGCTGTGAGAAAAGGCTGGAGAATTGGGGTTGTTCAGCCTAGAGGAGAGAAGGCTCCGGGGACACGTTATTGCAGCCCTCTGGTACCTAAAGGGGTGCTGTGTAAGACTACTATAACGAGTACTGTAAGAAAGATGGGGACAGACTTCTTATCAGGGACTGTTGTGACAGGACAGGGGGTAGTGGTTTTAAACTGAAGGAGGATCGGTTTAGATTAGATTTAAGGAAGAGGTTTTTTAAAACGAGGGTGTTAAAACACTGGTACAGGTTGCCCAGAGAGGTGGTGGATGCCTCTATCCTGGAATCATTCAGAGTCAGGCTGGACCAGGCTCTGAGCAACCTGTTGAAGATCCCTGCTCGTTCCAGGGGGGTCGAATTGGATGAGCTTTAAAAGTTCCTTCCAACCCAAAGTATTCTGTTTAGGTTCTCAGAGAGGGACTGGGCAGCCTCAGTTCTACAGCACTGGGGTAAAACATGTCTAATTAAATGCAAACTCACAGTTGTTGCAGTGTTACCTGCCCAGGTGGGAGCGGTGTGTCCACTGCACCTGCTTTGCTGTGACTGAGATAAAACCTTGCAGTGCTGTTTGTCACTTGAGCTGCTCTGCATGTGCCCAACTTGTGCCAGGAAAGAAGAGTACCCTGCTCCTTCCAGGTGTTCTTATCAAAACCACAGCTTGAGTTTTATTTTTTTAATATATATTATACATTCAGGGATGGAATTGAAAAGCTTCTGGAGCTGTAGATGGGGTGACTCACATGCTGTGGTGTACAGACCAATTTAGGGCCTTAGTAAGTGGTTTTACAGGTCTTAATTGGACCCCCTGGTCAGAGAGACCTTGTTTGGTGGCATCTTTGGACTCAGGTGTTTCCTGTGTTGCACAGTGAAGGAATTAAAACCTGGCTTGGTAGTGATTTGTTCATCCAAACTGTTCAGAAGTTCATCTAGGAAGTGCTCTTAGAAAATTCATCAGTTTTAAAAGGATGATGTATTAAATATAGTTTGTAAATACACTCAATAAAGTACTGAGATGGTCTTGTGATCCATCTTTTTAAATTTCAGATTTTGCATTATATCATAGAGTCACAGAATGGTTTGGGTTGGAAGGGACCTTAAAGATCATTTTGTCCCACCCCCTGCCATGGGCAGGGACACCTTCCACTAGCCCAGGTTGCTCCAAGCCCCGTCCAACCTGGCCTTGGACACTTCCAGGGATGGGGCAGCCACAGCTTCTCTGGGCAACCTGTGCCAGGGCCTCACCACCCTCACAGGGAAGTGATATGCCAGTGCAACACACAAAACTTGGGAAGCTGGGTGTATTTTATTACCAATTACAGGATTATCCGAGTCCTGCTGTCGGACACAGGTGTGGGAACAACACGAGGTGTAGCTCCTGCACTATAATATATATATAGACTGGAATATCACTTCTTGTAGTACATGTGTTAGAAGTACTTGTTGGTGTGCTTTGGTGTGGGAAGAGTTCATCTTTGTGTTGCTGCAGCAAAAAGTTGTAGATCATGTGAGTAAGATGTGGGCTCTGGAGCATCTCTGTTGTGAGTTGAGACCACGGGAGCTGGGCCTGGGTAGGTCTGGAGAAGACTGAGAGGGGACCTCATTAATGCACAGAAATATCTCCAAGGGGTGTCAGAGGATGATGCCAGACTCTTTTCAGTGACAGGACAAGGAGCAGTGGCCATAAACTAAAACACAAGTTCCACCTCAAAATGAGGAAGAACTTCTTTCCATGGAAGTGGCAGAGCCCTGGAACAGCTGCCCAGGGAAGGTGTGGACTCTCCCTCTCTGGAGACATTCCAAACCAACCCAGACAAGTTCCTGTGTCACCTGCTCCAGGTGACCCGACCTTGGCAGGGGGATGGACTGGGTGTTCTCCAGAGGTCCTTTCCAACCCCAGCTGTTCTGGGATTCTGTGTAGGGTCTGGGAGAGTGTTGTGCTAAGGATGTGTGTGATCCATCTGCAGTGGTACCTGAGCCTGCCTGAACACAGGAATTGGCCAGCAGGGCAGGAAAGAACCAGCCATGGACCAGCAAACACAGTTTTGTGGACAGTTCTCTCTGCACCTTGTGAGTGGAATCAGTGTGGCACATGGGACAGTTACCAGTAAATCAGATAGAAAATGGACATTCTCAGCCTACAGAGAAGTACCACAGTGCTTAGTCATGCAGGTTCCTTCCCTGTTCTGGTAGTCACCAAGTGTTACTTCCACTTCTGCTGCTTCCCTGGTCTCCCTCACCACGAGCAGGTGCTTTTCTTGAAGGAAGAGTTAGTGAGAAGTGGTACCTGTAGCTGTACCTGAAGCAGGTTACACTTAACTGCTACAGGTTGGTTCATATCTGTTGCACTGGTGAAAGAATTGCTTTTTCTCTTCTTTGCATATTTGTTGGGGAAAAAAATAGAAGTTTCCTGGTTTATGTATTTTCAACATATATATTCTTTTATGCTGTTTGTTCAATATAAAAAGTAGCATCTCATATTCAGTTTAATGTCTTAATTGGTCATTGGAATGTGAATTTTATTTGGTGGATAGATGATTTCTTAATGCCTGGTGTTTCACCTGTCCAACTGGACTCTTACTTTCAGACTGAATAGGTTATGAGGAAACATGCCTTCTTGTATTTGTATCCCAGTATTCTGAAAAATGCTTATTTCTAATTTAAGAGTTAGAGATACTGTAAAACAACTTTTCCTGCACCCACTGCTGCTCCTGCTCCTGGAAGATACGTTGTTTTGTGGTTTCACTGCCTGGCTGAGATATTTACAATCTCTCTTAAGAAGATTATCTCAGTACAGAGAATGTGTGGCTCTCCCAGCTCCTTGGGAATGTCACAATTTTCATTAGGCTGAAAAGCTAAACAAGAGTTGCAAGATGCTTTCAGAGAGCCAAGGGGAAACATCCATAGTTGGTTGCGTGTGGAAACTGAGGAAAACTTTACTACTGAGTGCTGTGATGTGTAGTACCATAAATTAGTTGGACATGCTGAATTCAACTCTTAAACTCAGTGTTTGTGTATTTAGAAACCGTGTATTAATCACATCTTAAGTCAAGCAGTAACTGTTTTTAATTTACTGTGAAAGGGGGACTTAGATGGTCTGATGTGTATGAGCATGTGACATTGAGTTTGGTGGTAGTTACTGTGTTTTCAGTCTAGAAGGATAATGAAAATTCCTGCATCAAGCAGACTTTTTAAGCTGTGTAAATGCAGTATCTTAATTCTAGTGGATGTGAGTACTTATCACTTAAAAGAACTGGTAGAAAGCAATATGGGCTTTGCCATTGCCTCAGACGTGAAGCAAAAACCTTTAATTGAAAAATTGCGAAAGGCAAGTTGCTTTAATTGGAAACTGCTAAAGACAAGTTGCAAAAGACAAGTTTTTTAATTAAAAGAGTAGTTGTAATTTAAAAACTGTTACATGGTAAGGGCTTCAGCTCACCTCGCCCTCCCAAGTCAGGTCTAGCAGGTGAATTGTGTTGGATACAAACAGAGCAGCCCTGAGCCTGCTGTGGATGGAATTAAACCACTGTTCAGTGGGAGATCAGAGCACAAGAGATCACGAGAGAAGAGCAGAAGAGAAAATGGATGGGGATGAGAGATCCAGGAGCCTGAGAGGATACCAGGGGTGGAAGACAGAAGGATCTGTCTCCAGGCTTGGAGCCCACCACCAAGGACAGACCCTACACGCCAGTGCTGAGCCCATGGTGGTGGGAACCCCTTTTCTGTGCTTCTAGTAATTTCTCTTGGCTTTTCCTACTTTTCTGTTTCCCTTCTTTCCCTCCTCTCTTTTTGTTTTAGAAAAGAAAGTTGAATTATTGTTTTGGAATCCAACATCTGGCCTCGTTTGTGCCAGGAATTTTCAAACTTAACTCCTCTCTGCATTTTTGGATCGAGGCAAACTTTGCCTCTCTGCACCAAGTGGGTTGGAACAATCACTTGAACTCTCTTGAATCTTTAGTTTTCTCCTCTGTTAATAAGTGAGGGTCATGAAGATATGCTGGAGCCCAGCACAAGTCCTGAAAAATGGTCAGTTTGTATTCTGGACTTCCTAAAAATCTTGTTGTGAAACTTAAATTTCAGTCTAAATTAATACTGTATTTTAAAATATTTCTGTCTGAGAACATTTAGGCATGTTTTATTTTTGTAAGAATTAATATCTGTGAGTGCTATAAATCGTGGTTTTTTATTAAATATAATGTATTGTACAGTTGTGATTTAAGCAAGGATTGTTCAAAAAAAAGTGCTGAGTTAGAAGTGGATCTTGAAAGCAGTTAATTTTTTTTTAATGTATTTTTGTTCTGACAGGTTTCAATCTGATTGTGTCACTGCCTTGACCTGTGAGGGGTTATTCCAAGGTCTAATCACTGAATTAGAGCAGGGTTTTGATGTATGGCTGTGCAGAAACTGCTGGACCCTTGCAGTGCTGAGAGAAGTAAATATTATGCACGTGGAGTAACTATTATTGGTGTTCTCACCCAATAAATGAGACCTGGCAGAGATTCATTCCTGAGAGGGCTGATAATGTGCCAAGTTTGAACTTAAGACGGAAACTGGAGTTATTAAAAACTCTGCAAGAGTGTTTGCAAATATTTCCTGAACTGGGAGGTTTTATCATCATTGTAACAATGTAAACATCTGACAGGACTTTAATTATCTCATATTCACATGGACACTTTGTGTGAGGAATCAGCCTGACACATTGCAACCCAAAACAAACCTGTGTGTGAGACCAGATGTCTAAAATAACTTCGGTCAACAGAATTGGGATTGTGGAAGATCAGTGACTTAATTGTCAGTGGGTGATGTGGCAGAGTTTTAGGCTTGTGCTAATTGATGTCTCATGTGTTTCAAGAGAATTGTTGAGCCATTTCTTTAAGACAGGTGGGGTGGCAGGGCCAGGTGTGTCCAGACCAGGTGTGTCCAGCTCCACCTCCTGCTCAGAGCCGGTCTGGTGAGAGGAGGATCCTCAGGGAGCCTGGTCCAGGTGTGTGTGGACTCTGCGGGGGTGGCAGTGGCACAGGGAGCCTCTGCTGCAGTGTTTGACCATCCTCCTTGGAACAGGGGAAGGATTTATTGCCTTGAAGCAAAGTTTGCCTTGTTCCTGCTTGTACTGTCAGTGCTTTTGTGGAGCACCTCTATGAAGAGCCTGCTCTGCCTCCCTGTCCTCAGGTGCTCAGTGCTGAGGGCTCTCCTCGTGTGTGTTGTGCTCCAGCCCTGATCATTTTGGTCACCAGTGCTGGCCCTGCCCCAGTTTGTCAGTCTGTCCTGTACTGGGGAGTGCTGTACTGGCCCAGTATCCTGGGGTTGCATCCATGGTGCTGAGCAAGGGGAAGGATGGATGCCCTGCCCCTGCAGCCTGGGGCACGTGGGGCTGTTTTGCTGAAGGACGTGCTGTTGGCTCCTGTTCAACTTGTTGTCCAGAACATACCCTAAAATCCAATATTTAAAGTATTAAATGAGGTCAGAGTTACTTTTTTATACTGTTGGATGTTACAAAGCAGCTAAAGAATTGATAAAGGTTTTTGTGTTACAGTCCAGAGCTGATATTGAAGGAGTTGGATCTTGTGAAAATAGGAATTTTAGTATGTAAGTGGAGATATTTAGGAATGCAAGTGTTTGGGTTCAATATTTGAATAAACTTTTAATGTATAAATTTGAACTGCTGGAAAGATTCTCTCTGATATCTCAGTGATGGAGGGGATCCAGTGGTGAGCAGTGGGTGCTACTGAGGTGCAAAGTGATTTTTGCTGTGTCTTATCCCTGGATCACCTACACTGTGTGCATTCCATGTCCTCCCACATTCAGATCCATAATCTCATCACATCCATATGATCCTCATTCAGATCAATAACTCTCTTGGAGCTAGAACTTCAGTGCCTTTACTTTCCATTATTGCTTTTTGTTCTCAGTTAGGTTTAAGTGGTGTTTGGTTGGGCTGTGATGTGTTTATTTTAAGTTGACTGAAGTCAGCTTGAAGTCAACAAGTCAATGTGGATCCCTCAGTGTGGAGCTCCTTATTTTGCTGTAGCTCCTGGAATGTTTGTAGCCAGTAGATGAGTTTCCATGGCTCCTTGTGTGTTCCCTTTCCATCCCACCTCCCCTTTCTCTAACCCCAGGGCTGCAAGTTCCCAGGGAGCTTCTTTAGTGTCTGTAAATAAAAACTAGAAAACCTGATGAAGAGGATGGTAGTACCTGTGTTTGGGGGGAAAACATTAATTCTCAGTGGCTCAGGAAGCCTTGTTGTTCCAGAGCTGGTTCCTGGAACATCTGAGGAAATTCTAGAAGGGTGAGTGGGGAGCAAAGAAGAGTCAGAAAGTTCCAGGTTTTTTCTTGAGCCCTAGTAGTGGGTATGAGTTGAACACATGGTTTCTGACTGGGCAGAATGTGTCTTGCCCAACAAAGATGGACTGGGGGCACATCAGTCCATTTCAACTGAGGTTAAAAGTGCCAGGGCCTGAATTCCTGAATATCAAGCTGGAAGTGGGTACAGCAGCCAAAGACTTGGCATGAGCTTTCTCTGCAGAGTGCCTCTGGTTTGACTCTACAAGGCTGGAAGTGCAGAGAATCAATCTTTCCCCTTCCATCTCTGTAGCTCTCAAGCATCCTTAACATTTGGGAGTATTTTAGTGTAGTAGGGATTAATATGTCAGCCTGGAGAAATGAATTCTGAGCAGGTTCTGAATAATTTTCCTACTGAAACTAGTTCAAGATGAAACCTGTTGAAAAAACTACCTGTTTTGAGATGCATGCAAATAGCCCTCAGAGGAGCATGGTTAGCCTTGAGGAATTTTAAACATAAATATGTACAAGATATTCTCAGAGTTATGAGTTGCAGTTAACAAGAGTGTTTGTGTTGCAGCTTGAGTTGGGAGCGGTTGATCAAAAGCATCTTCCATTTGAAATCTGAAGTTCTTTGCAGTGTTCCATTGTGATTTGCTGCTGGATTATGATGCAGGGTTTTTTAGCAGCCTTTCTGTTTTCATGGAAACAAAACTACCTTTTATCCTCAAATTACTTCAGTTTCGTGCTCTCTGCCATCCTTTGATGTCTGTGGTCTAGTTTGGCGTGCTTTATCTGAATCATAAGCAGTTAAAAGGATTACAGAGATGCTACTCTCATTAGTGTTCTTAAAGGCTTTGACAAATAAGAGGATCTGATGTGCAATGTAAGGAGATGTGAGTGTAGCAGTTGTATAACTAACGGTGCAACATGTAGGAAATTTGAGTACTTGCATCTCTTTGCTGTGACAAAACCCTTCGCCTTTATGTTGGTTTTCAGCTCAAAGGAGCGTCCCAGGTGAATGGCTCTGTCTGACCCTGTCAGGAGACTCCATATGAGTCTTCCAAGGAATCTGGGAGTCTTTTCTCCCTTATTCCAGGCAGTGGGAGCTCTGGTAGGGAGGGAATGGCTCGTGATGTGAGAAGAACCCCATCTCCCTCTGAGTGGGGTTGGCAATGCAAGGCAGGGTTTTCCTGCCTGCTGGACTCTCAATCCAAATTTCCAGGTAAGAAGCTCTTCCTGCTTCTCACTTAAATCAACTTTAGGAAACTCCATTTGGGCTGTGTGTTGTGTTTGTAGCAGCAGACGGGGGATAGGAGACATGTATGTTTGCAAATATTTTTGCTGTTCTGGAGCAAATTGTCTGAGAAGAAGCAGAGCTCGTTCTGAACCGCATCATGAACTAGGAACAGGATGTAATTTATTTCCCACAGTGCCACTGGGAATGGCAGGGAGGGCAAAATTTGGTACATAGAGCTGTGTATGTGGAGTGCTGTGGAAGAGAGGTAATAAATACTTGTGGTCATGGTTGTTACAGGTCTGACACACCATTGTGAGGTGTGTGATAGAAACAAGTGGAAAACCCAGCAATGTCAGTCCTATTAAATACAGTGTAAGGAGCTTGGAAACCCACTCCTGTTACCTGCAGCTCTTGTAAAGTAGTTCATAATTCCCTGTACCCTGTTAGGTCCAAAGGATGATTGTTCTTTGATCTCTTCATGGATGTGCTGATATTCACAGGAGCACCTGGTGAAGTTCAGGGGGTGCTTTATTGTTCTTTTTTCAGCCCCTGATGTATAACTGTGTTCATGCAGTTAATGCTGAGGGCAGTGTTTTGGTGACACTGTAAGTGAGAAAGGAACTGCTGTACAGAATTGTTTTAGACCCCCAGTGCAGAGTTTCACGTGGTGTGGTCAGAACTTCCTGAAAGAAACTTCCCTTTTCTCAGCTCTTCGCTCCAGTGCTGCTCTTGACCTCTGGAGCATCGATTTGTGGCTTCAGAGGAATATGAAACATCTGGGAGGACGTTGCAAATCTTGATGGTAATAAGTAGGATTGGGGGGAGATCATAAATTAGCTGACCATGATTTATATGAATGTGTCTAATTCTAATTCAGCTGTAATTTAGAAAAAAAAATTGATCTTTTACCAGGAGTTTTGCTGTGTGCTGATGTGTTCCTTGTGGCTTTTTGGAAAGCAGAGTTACAGTGGAAATGTGTGTACCAGGACTAATGTGTTTTATTTGTTTGATGCAGAAAAACAATATAGTAAGTTCTGCTGGGGTATAAAAAGGGTGATACTTTTACCTTTTTTTTTTGTTTTCTTATATAAGATTTTTTTAAATTGAAACTGGTAGTGAAACCTTGTTTTTCTCATAGGTTATATAAACATTTGACCCTTAGTTTGCCCTAAAACACATTCTTACTAAATTTTACAATAAACTTTGTTAGCATGTAAATTATCTCAAGTTTTGACAAGTAAGGATTTTATTCTTTTATGTAAGTATTATTTCAGTGTGATTTTGTCTACTTTTCCCTCTCCCCTCACAAAATCAGCCACATCTGTATCTTTTCAGTGCTGCAGTTCAGTTTCTAGTACAAATGGTGCTGCAGTAATTTGTTTTATATTAGATTAAAAGACCAGGATATGAGATGTTTAGTGGCTCATATATTATTGGCAAGCTCCTGTTGGAAATAATGGATGTTGAGATGTGAAAAAGAAGTGTAATGTGCTAAATGAGAATGGCAAGGCCTTGTTGTCTCTTGAGGTACCTGCAGAACACCGGGGGCACCTTGTGTGTGACTTGTATTTGAATGTGGAGGTGCCAAAATTGGGAGTTTGACTGTGAGAGCAGGATCTGACACTTCCCATTCCTTGTGTCCTTCCTGACAGAAGCAGTGGGAAAGGTGGAATTTCCCATGGTCAGGATCCAACCCATGGGCTGTCAGTTGTATCAAAAGGCTTGATTTTATTCCATCTTTCATTAATTTGTCTACTTTAAAACCAACCCAAAACTTGCCTTGCAGGAAGAGCTTTGCATCTGTGGAATTTGACTTGTTGTTGTGTGAAGGTTATAGATCTTGGGCTTGTTCTATTTTGTTGTTTTCTTACAATATTTTGTGTCTTTGACCCAAGACAGCACTAAAATAACATTTAGTTGTGGTCTGGTTTAGATGAAGCAGTTTTAATGGTAAATATCTGAAATTTTTGTTCTGTGAGTATATATACATCAGCTCCTAGATGGCTTTCATCCAGTATTTCCTAAAGGATTTTGTCTCTCAGTGGTAAGAAAACCTCAGGGTTCTTCATACAGGGAAGGCTTCATTGTGTGTGTGAAAGCTTTTGTACACGTAGGTGCTGCAGTACTGGTTATTTTTCACTTCCTGCTCTTGAGATGTGTTTGGTTTGATGAGACAGGGAATTTTTAGTTGGATTATTGTTGCTCTGCAGTGAATCTCCTGTGTTCTGAAGCCATCATTAATTTTAGCACTTGAAAAAATGAATGCTACTTCACTACTAATGTAATTAATCTCTCTGAAATAAGTCCTGCTGTCCTAATTGAATACCCACAAAGGAGTTGAGTGTCATTTAATTACACTTCTCAAAGTTGTTTCGGGTGTTTCAGTGTATAAAAGTACCCAATGGCTTGAAAAGCTTCTCCTTGAGAGTTATATTCTCAATAAATTGTATAGGAATTTGATTTAAGATCAAATGACGCTTCTGTGAGGAAAGTACGAACCATTACCTTAGTGACAAATAGGTTTTCAAACCTTCATGTAGGTTGTTCATAGACATCTTTAAATACCAGTTTGGTTCATGTAGTAACTTTTTGCAGCTCTGCTGAGGACATAAAACTAATTTAGTGATCACAGAGGATAACAAAGCAAGGTAGTGGAATTTTATTACTGCATCTGCCTCCCTGACCTCATGGAAGTAGGTTTTATTAGAAATCTTCCTCTGTCATATCTGGGAGAACACTGGGACACAAACTGCCATGGCATTTTCAGGAACATCACTAAGTCACCCCAGTCTCTGGGCACACCCCTCTTAATGCTTGAGGTGGGATGGACCACAGACTGTTATAACAAATAATTAACAAGTGTTAGTTTTGCAATCTAAATGAAATATTTGCTTTGGGAGAACAAATGGCTAAAAATACGCACTTTTGGGGGGAAGAAATAAATAGGAAAAACTGAGTATGATGTCAGAATCATCACAGCTTCATTCTGGGTGAGGGATCCTTTCCTGAAGAGGGGTGTGGGTTTTGTTGAGGGGTATTTTTTCAGGGGTGGAACCTGTTACAGGCACTAATGCCTGGTTGTTAAGAGTAAGGTCAGCTGTGATATCTGTTCGTTTACTCAAGTGAAAGGATCAGTCTGAGGGGTTTTGTGTCTGTTTGTCCCCTTTGCTCCATGCCTGTTCTGAGGGCTGTGCTGACTGTGTTGCAGTGGGGGTGATCCGGTGCCCGATCTGCCGCCAGGAGTGCCGGCAGATAGACCTGGTGGACAACTACTTCGTGAAGGACACCTCGGAGACACCGAGCAGCTCTGATGAGAAATCAGAGCAGGTAAGGACTGGCCTTGCCCCAGATTCCCATTTTATTTCTGTGCCTGTTAGTGCTTCTCAGGACAATCATAGAATCATAGAATCAGCTGGGTTGGAAGGGACCTCTGAGATCATCAAGTCCAACCCTTGATCCAACCCCGCTGTGGTTCCCAGCCCATGGCACTGATGCCACATCCAGTCTCATCTTAAAAACCTCCAGGGATGGAGAATCCACCACTTCCCTGGGCAGCCCATTCCAATGGCTGATCACCCTCTCTGGAAAGAAATTCTTCCTAATATCCAACCTAAACCTCCCCTGGCACAGCTTAAGACTGAGCCCTCTTGTCTTGCTGAGAGTTGCCTGGGAAAAGAGACCAACCCCCACCTGGCTCCCCCCTCCTGTCAGGGAGTTGCAGAGGGTGAGGAGGTCTCCCCTGAGCCTCCTCTTCTCCAGGCTGAACAGCCCCAGCTCCCTCAGCCTCTCCTCATAGGACTTGTGCTCAAATCCCTTCCCCAGCCTTGTTGCTCTTCTCTGGACCTGCTCCAGGACCTCAATATCCTTCCTGAACTGAGGGGCCCAGAACAGGACACAGCACTCCAGGGGTGGCCTCACCAGCGCTGAGTCCAGGGGAAGAATCACTTCCCTGGACCTGTTGGCCACACTGTTCCTGAGCCAGGCCAGGATGCCATTGGCCTTCTTGGCCCCCTGGGCACACTCTGGCTCCTGTTCAGCTTCCTGTCCATCCACACTCCCAGCTCCCTTCCTGCCTGGCTGCTCTCCAGCCCCTCTGTCCCAGCCCGTGGGGCTGCAGGGGGTTGTTGTGGCCAAAGTGCAGGACCTGACATTTGGCCTTGTTGATCCTCATCCCGTTGGAATCAGCCCAACTCTCCAGCCTGTCCAGGTCCCTCTGCAGAGCCCCATGACTGTGTCCCTTCACAGGTGTGCACGAGCTGTGAGGACAATGCCAGTGCCGTTGGGTTCTGTGTGGAGTGTGGGGAATGGCTGTGCAAGACCTGCATAGAAGCTCACCAGCGAGTCAAATTCACTAAAGATCACATGATCAGGAAAAAAGAGGATGTGTCTTCAGGTGAGTGTTTGGGTTTCACTTTGTCCTGCCCCTATTAACACTGTTTTCTCTTTGGCCCACATGATAAGAGAGAGGGAGGAGGATTTAGGTAACAACCAGCTCTGTGTGGCTTTCCCCAAGGATTTGGGAGAACTTTACCAGTGCAAAATCAGTAGCTCTAAAACCTAAATTTTAAACTGAGTTATTCGTTCATACTTTGTACAGTTTCATGTCCAATGGAAAAAATGCTTTTAAGTGTAGAAGCCAAGGGAGTGCAGCCTTTGGAAAGGATTTAGATCCATTCTTAATAATCCTGTTTAGTAGAACAAGTAACTAAATGAAGGGGTTGGAATCTGGAGAGCACTGACATATTGATAATCCTATCCATTGGCACAGAAATTAAATTACATGTTTTGCTGTATTTTGTTCTAAGGAGCAATTATAGTTCTCCCAGTAGACAAGTAAATACAGATAAGCTTAGAGTCATATTCAGTATGATACTGTTGTATTGATATTGCTGAGTAAATGTGGAATTTGAGTTTATTTTAGGTTTAATCTCTCAGTTAGCAAAATTTAATGTGTGAAGTGTGTTTAGGATTTGTTTAAATATCCAGCTTTATTAGAAGTTAATTCTTAAATTATTGTTTGATTATATATAATTTGTAGCCTGTTGAGGGAATGTAGAAAATGCTCTCAAAACAGGTCCAGGGTATCTGGATTTTAGCTTAGAAAATTTGACTTGTAAATGGGTTAAAAGTTCTGATTCAAAGACCTGTAGATTCTCCACAATCTGGATGTATATGAAAAAATGATCATATTGAAGAAGAGAGATCTTTTGACTTTGCTCTCTCTCCATTTAAAATAAATTAAGATCTTCATGATTATTTTTTGTATCCTTTTAAAGGAGCAAACACTGCTTTTCTTTCTGCCAGCACTTGTCAAAATCATATTAATAGTTAAAAACTTTGCTGTTGAACTTAGTTCTTTAAGACAAGGATCTTATTTCCCTTGCTCTAGCAAATAAACTTCACTTTTGGAGAGGTTTCTCTGTATGTCATAATGAATATTTTTTTTAAAGGAAATATTACCCATTTAGGCTTAAATTTATTAAATCTCTAGATGAGAAACCCTTAAATTAAATCAAATTACAGGGCCAGGCAAAGAATTACTGATGTTTTTCCAAGGAGTGCTAAATTATGACTGTTAAGGTGATATTATAACTCAGCTTTCCTTTTGATAACCTGACTGGGAAGGTGCTGAAAAATGACTTCCAATAAAATAAACTTTCCATCAGAAATTTTATCTATCATGGTTGTGGGGAAGGGCTGGTCGTTATTTTTTATTCTTCTTAGACTCAAAGATGTGCCCTGGAGACTTTAAATTTTTCTTAATGAGTGTCAGTTGTAGATTCATCAGCTCTCTTTCTTCACAATAATTTGCATGATATAACAAGCTTCAGAAACACTGGAGACTGAGGAAGACATCCATGTTTTAAACCCTACCTGCTGTATCTTCCCAGGGCTGCTTTCCTCTTTGCTAAGCTCAAAATATCCTTAGAAAACCATGCAGCACTTTTTAGTAAACTCAGAAAACTATTTTTGGACATTGTTATTTGCTGAAGTGGAAAATTTAAGCAGTTTTAGGTGGGGTTTAAGTAACTCCTGACAGACAGTGTTTGCTTTGCAGTTACCTCTTGGTTGTGTTTGACTTGATGGGGTGTGTAAAGGTTTTCAAAGGATAACTTAGAAAACCTATGGGTGTTTGACAGCATAAAGATTTGAGAGTTTGATCCATCCTTGAGTGTGCCAGAGCTGAAATCACATGGAATTAAATCTTTAACCACATGTACACCTGGTGTTTGTGTGCAGTTTTACATTCTTACAGGTGTCAGTGTCTTTGGGGTGTTTGGGAGAGGAATTCCTTCTTCTCTTTGAATAAAGTGGAAGCAGCTATAAACTACTGGCACTGTAAATCATGAAATCATTAGGGTTGGAAAAGACCTCAAAAGTCCTAATGTATTCACAGTAATTTTATGGTGAGAACAGGTCTGGAGTTGTCTTTGTAAGTTCGTGGTTGTTACTTAGCTTGGAATTTAGTTGTTTTGCCCTTCAGATTGTCCAGATTTTATTTTAAAATACACAAATGGTTTATTTTTAAAAACAGAGGCCGTGGGAGCATCTGGTCAACGTCCTGTTTTCTGCCCTGTGCACAAGCAAGAGCAGTTAAAGCTTTTCTGTGAAACCTGTGACAGGCTGACGTGCAGAGACTGTCAGTTACTGGAGCACAAAGAACACAGGTACAGATATTCCCATGTCTTAATTCCTGTGGTGTGCTGTCCCAGAGGATGGAATGGCATTGATGGAAACCAGTTGTGTCATAAATACTGTTGCATTTGCTCTTTGTTGGGCTGAAATGATCACTTGCAGTGGAAAATGTGTGGAGTGTGATTTGAAGTGATCAGCTGGTCGAGCTTTGTCAAGTCTCTTAAGATCAGACTCAAAACAACAGGGGTTGAGGAGATTTGGTGTGGTTAAGGTGTGAACTTTCCCAGTGCTGTCACTCTGTTCAGGACTTCAATGGAAATTCCTGCAGCCCTGAGCACCTGGTGCTGTAAAGCAGCAGCAGTGATACAGTGAGTCATGGGTGAGGTCATTTTCTGAAAGGGCATATTTTATTGTGCAATAGTCTTGCAGTGTAGGGGAATTTTGTAAAGGAAAGTCTAAGTCTTCCCCTCATAGATGAATATATTCTTCTGTTACAGAGGGGAAAAATGGTTTACTTTTAGTTGGTTGAAAGTTGTTGCCTCATTCCAGATGAAAAGAAATGCTGAGTCTGGCTCTTTACTGCCCGAAAAAGTTGGAACCTCTTAAGATACAGTAAAACTTCCTGCTCTTTAGGAGCTCTGTCCTGTAGTTGTTTGACTGTCTGGACAAGTATTTGTCAGTGTTATAATAGAGAATCTGGAGATAAATATGTATTTATCAGCCACTGCACCACTGCTTTTTCTAGTCAGGCTACAAGTGACTTTTCTCTGTAAAGGTGCAACACTGAATTTAGTGTTGTTTTTCCCAGAGTAGTTGATTATTCTCAGACTGCTACAGCAGCCTGTGGAGAACTTTTACTTTTGAAATTAGTATTACTAAAATATTAACAACCTCAGATAATCCTGCTTTATTCTTTCACAGGCTTGATCCTAAATATCCTGGAAGACACCCTTGTCACAAAGTGTGATTTTCTGGGATATGTTCACTAACTTGTTCTAGTTGATTTCTTTGCATCTGTTTTGTGCATGTTGCTAATGGTTTAACAGATGGATCTTGTTCTTCTTACCTGTTTATGTGATCCTTTAGTGTGTGTTTAAGTGATCAGTGCATTTTCCTCAACAAACCCTGAGGTTCCTGTATCTCCTTGAGCTGCTGTTCCATAGCTTGCTATCCTGGGAAATGATGCAGTGCATCCCTGGGTGGTTGGAATTGTTGTTTCCCACAGAGATTCAGTTTTATGGACACTAGAAAAGGATTTTATCAGCACTTAAACATTTTTCACGCTGATCAGCATATGCAGAGTCTGATTTTTCTGTGTGTTTTGTCATATTTTTTGAAAATGTTACAGTTTTACACCTGAATTGGGAACCCTTGGTTTCAGCCTTGGTAATTGGTGTCTTCTCTTGCATGTTCAAAAGGTACCAGTTTCTGGAAGAAGCTTTTCAGAACCAGAAGGGTGCAATTGAGAATCTTTTGGCCAAACTTCTTGAGAAGAAGAATTATGTAAATTTTGCAGCTGCCCAAGTTCAGAATAGGTAAGTTCCTCAAAAGGATTAACTGTTGCTTTGCCTTTTTACTGAATCACAGCAAGATGAGTGATGGGATTGAAATAACACATTTGAGTTGATTCTGTATCTTTAGTTGTATTGGACTTAATTTTCATAATTTTTATTTTCCTCTGCAAGTTGTTAAAAGAAACAAATATCAAAGATTGTGTCTTCTGTGGCAACTTTGAGTAGAACCAGAGATGTGACACATTTATTACACTTTGGGGAGGGGGGAGAATAAAAAAGGCAAGGAAACCCATCTTATGGTTTCTGCTTTATTCAGCTCCAGGTGACAGAAGGGTTGAAATATTGCAATATTTTTATGTTTCAGATGAATGCCTCAGATAACTGTGTACCAAAACTTGGTTTGACTTTGAATAGGAAATTGTGGTTGGTTGTGGGGTTTTGTTTGGGGTTTTTTAGGCAGCTTAACTTAAGGGTTAAATTCAACGTCATGTTAAATACTGAATATAGAGACAGAGCATGTGACCTCTGCTGGCTTTTCACCCACTTTGGTGACGTGGTTGTGCTGCAGCTCAGGGAATTCCACTGTGATTCTCGGTGGTTTTATGAGCCTTCTGCAACTTTCAGGTCATTTGCAAAATGACACATCCTCTGGAGGTGGAAAGTACGAGGGTAGAAGGACCACAGGTATCAGGAGAAGTTCTGATGCAAATTTTGAACTCCTTGTGGTACCATGTACATTAAAAAAAAAGTGTAAGAGAAGGAGAACATATGACAGAGGCACATGTGTGAAGATGGAAGAAATGAAAGTTGAAATTTTTATGTGCTGATTTCCATGGAAGTCTTTGCACTGTCTGACCATACATTTATCTCTCTCTCTCTTTTTTTTTTTTTTAGGATAAAAGAAGTAAATGAAACGAACAAACGAGTGGAACAGGAAATCAAAGTGGCAATATTCACCCTCATCAATGAAATCAATAAAAAGGGAAAATCTCTCTTACAGCACCTCGAGGTACAGTTAAGAGAACAAGGAATGTTCCGTTTCCAGTCCCCTCTTAAACTTGAAAACAATTTGTTTGGTGTGACTGCAGGTGTTGTAATGCTAATATTGCCTCTGAGTAGTGTGTTGGAATTAAATCTCTTATTTATCCTTTCATAAGAGCCTGTGGCTCCTTTTATGTTTATGCCTTATATTCAAAATCAGGCTCATTGTAAAGGAGTGTCTGAAAATCTCCTTTTCATGTTCTCTTTGACATATTTCTGTATTATAGTGTAACTCTAAGGTGGGTGTAATGTAATCTTTTCCTCAAATAGGTTTTTTAAGGTTCATGTAAGAATAGACACAGCAGTCTTATGTATTTTTACATGAAGGTGTAAAGCTTTTATTTAAAGTTACAGAGATTGGAATAAAGGAGACAAAGACTTCAGGGATCCTTTCCAGATGGCACATTCTGAATAATATTTATATTCTGACTTTTATTAAAATCCATGAAAATGTAACTTATTATTACTTCCTTTATCTGAGAGGAAATCCATCATAAGAAGATAGTTAATTGCATATGGCCAGTCTGCCATGATGAAAAATTAAAGATCAAGTGAATTACAATAGATTTTTTCTGGTTAAAGAACAATTATGTGGCAAGGAAATGGAATATTCCTGGAAGAAAAAAAGTAATTTGATCATGAGTAAAAGAAATAATTTAAAATTACATGAATTTTGGCTTTTCTTGATTACTTAGCGTTTGTTACAAGCTAGAAAATTGCTCCCCCAGTTCTTTGTTGTGCTGCTGTGCCTTGGAAGAAATAGAGGGAGAAACTGGTCCTGTTTTATTTGTTGATAATTTTCTGGGATAAAGCAGAGGCTCTTGTCTGAGCCCACAGTCATCCCTGCACTTTGATACCTCTGGGAAGAATGGTGGAAGGGAATATTAGAGAATTATTGATGATTCTAGCACTGTGAGAGTGAGCATTAGTACAAGCTGTGTTGCCTGGGACATTTTCCTTTTGCTCCAAGAACTGGGGTAGCTGTCAGCATATTCCTCCTGAACCTGAAACCCCCCTGTTGTAATGAAGTTTTTGTTTCTTTGTAGAATGTAACAAAGGAGAGGCAGATGAAGTTAATCCAACAGCAGAATGACATCACTGGGCTGTCACGGCAGGTGAAACACGTGATGAACTTCACGAACTGGGCGATCGCGAGCGGCAGCAGCACCGCTCTGCTCTACAGCAAACGGCTGGTGAGGGCACCCCCTGACTGTCCTCCTGGGATCTCCTGAGCTGGAAGGGATCACAGGGTCATCCAGTCCACCCCTGGCCCTGCACAGGACACCCCAAAATCTCACCCTATCCCTCAGAGCGTTGTCCAAATGCTCCTTGAGCTCTGGCAGCCTTGGGGCCGTGACCACCGCCCTGGGGAGCCTGTTCAGTGCCCAACCACCCTCTGGGGGAAGAACCTTTTCCTAATATCCAACCTAAACCTCCCCTGACACAGCTCCAGCCATTCCCTGGAGTCCTGTCACTGGTCACAGAGAGCAGAGATTGGAACTGTCCCTCACGAGGAAGCTGCAGACCCTGATGAGCTCTGACCTCACCCTGATGAGCTCTGACCTCAGGCTCCTCTTCTCCAGATGAACAGACCAAGTGACCTCAGCCACTCCTTGTGTGACTGTACAGACTGGACTGTACAGTTCAGAGAATGATTAGTCAAAAAAATTTCTAAGTATTGTTGCAGCTTCACTAGATCATATCCAAGGAAGAGGCAATGAGTCGTTCGTGTGTCATTTAATAAACTAAAACCCCCCTTCTGTAACAATGGGATAGATTTCCCAACTTGAACACCACTTTTCATTTGTGAATTAAGGATTTAGGGGTATTACTGTAGAAGGAATGGGGTCAAGCTCTGTAAAGACACCTCAGTGTTTCACTTGAGTCATTGCATTACTATTATGGTGTAACAGTGCTGCTCTTTAATCCTTGGAGTAAAAAATGAGTTGTACAGTAGATGATTTTCCTGGTGAATTGAGAACTTTCCAGGCTGTGAACCAAACTTGCTGTTGGCAGTCCTTGGTGTTTCACAGCCTAAACTCTCTGGGCAAAAGCACACTTGTTATTTCTCTGTCTTTATTTCTTTGTCACCAATGGTGTGTTTTTGCTTTCCATCAGATCACATTCCAGTTACGGCACATTTTGAAGGCCCGTTGTGATCCCGTCCCAGCTGCCAACGGAGCAATTCGCTTCCATTGTGACCCCACCTTCTGGGCCAAGAATGTTGTCAATTTAGGTGAGAAAACTGTGTGTTTGTTCTGTGTTACTTGAAAACCTTACTTGAGTTGTGGGTGTTTATCCAACATGGGTGAGTTGGAGTGCAATACATCTGTTAATGCAGGAGACCAAAACTCTTGACATAACCCATCCAGTCCTGATTATCCTCTTTATCTGCTCTGTTCTTTCTGGTAGCAAAACTTTCTCAAAGGGTTTTGGGAACCAGTGGGAATGGTTCTAGGAATGGCCCTAATCCTGGAATGGTTTGGGTTGGAAGGGACCTTAAAGCTCATCTCATCCCACCCCCTGCCATGGGCAGGGACACCTTCCACTAGCCCAGGTTGCTCCAAACCCTGTTCAACCTGGCCTTGGACACTTCCAGGGATGGGGCAGCCACAGCTTCTCTGGGCAACCTGTGCCAGTTCCAGTATATGGAAGTACAATCACTTAGACTTTGTAAAGCACAGGTTTTGAATGAGAGAAGAGGGAGGTGAGACCTGTGAGCACCTGCTTGTGAACTTCTCTGTTGGGTAAAACTGCAGTAGAAAATCAGATAAAAATACCAGCTTTTGTGTGTACTTGCTGCTTGCTCTGAGTCCACTATCCAGGTTGTGGTGTTCCTGTCTTCAGACAAGGAGGTTCATTCCCCAGGGCAGGCAGGGAAGGAAACAGGAAATTCTCTATAAAATGGGGCATGCAGATCCCAACGAGTACATGTTAACAGTCAAAAATAACATTTTTGCCTTTTCCCTTTAGAGAGGTAACGTGGTCCACCACATTTTAGGAAGGCAGGGCTTGCTTGTAGCAGTTTTATGTCGTGTTTATGTAACCTGTTTTCAGTCACGCAGTTGTGGGACACTCTTCACTGTCACCCAAATATCTCTTCCCAGGCTTTGCTTCCTTAGATATAGAAACTTTATGCTCAAAAAATTTTTTTCTCATCTTTTTGTGGTGAACACAGAGCAGTCATCTCTATCTGTCTTGGTGTTTAAGACTATGCAGTTCCAGTTCTTTCACTCTTTCCTCACAAATCACGTTTTTAATTTTGCAATTTCTTCTTGTGATCTGAATTCTCGTTTTGTTTCTGTCACATATTGTTATAGAGACTAAAAAGGAAATTTCAAGCTTGAATTGCTTTTTTACTGCCACTGAGGAAACTGCAGTAGAAACATCTGCATGTTCTGCATTTATCAACCTTTGGATGATGATGGAGATTTAAGTGTTTCCTTTTATTTCTTTTTTTTTGGTTGGTTTTGTTTAGGTAACCTTGTCATTGAAAATAAACCAGCCCCTAGTTACACTCCTAATGTAGTGGTTGGGCAAACCCCTCCAGCAACAAACCACATCAACAAAGCTCCAGGACAGATCAATCTTGCACAGCTTCGACTCCAGCACATGCAGCAGCAAGTTTATGCCCAAAAACACCAGCAGCTGCAGCAGATGAGGATGGCACAGCCATCATCTGCATCCGTGCCCAGGCAGAGCAGCCAACAAGTCCTCCAGCAGCAGGTAAGTGTCTTTTATGTCGTTATTTCACTCAGACTTAAAATTGCCCTGTCAAATATAAACTTAGAAAGCAGTTTGTAAACTAAAATCTTTTGAAATTTGACATCCTTTAATGTGATGGCTCTTGGCTTTGCTTGATGTTGTGTTACCTGTAATCCTACTACTGCGGGAAGAGATTGGCTTCTTTTCTCCCTGTTGAAAGCAAAAATTTTAAAAAACACAAACCCTTGCAGCCTCCCAGGTTGATCAGCATGCAGACCATGCAGAGGGGTAACATGAACTGTGGGGCTTTCCAAGCACATCAGATGAGAATGGCTCAGAATGCTGCTCGTATTCCAGGAATCCCACGCCACAATGGACCTCAATACTCCATGATGCAACCTCACCTTCAAAGACAAGTATATCCTGTGTACACGCTTCATTTGTGCCATTGTGCCAGCCTTTCATTCCAGTAGATGGTACCTCCAGCTGTAAATGTGTTTCTCTGTCACCCCTGTAACTCAACAGCTGCACACATTTATATGCTCTGCCATTGTACGGTGACATTTCTGTACTGTGAGGTGACATTTGGTGCTGAAACCTTAAAAATGAAATGTAATATTTGTATTGCATTTTTAGTTCTGGGAAGCAGAACGTTTCCTTTTGCACTTTTCAGTGGCATTTCAGCTTTTGGGTTTCCCTAGAGAGTGCTGAGGAATAGCCAAGTTCAAAGTGGTGTAGTCGAGGGGTTTTTATTAGACTAAATTCTAAAGTGGTTTTAAATTCAAACCTGAAGCATGATGCAGAGCTCTGTATGCCATTAAGAATAAAAATTATTGATAATGAATGTTAATGTGACTAAAAAATCAAAAGTGAGTTTATATTACTTGAAACAGTCACTTTTTTCTTAAAATTTATAGAGATATATGAACTCTAAAGCTGTCTTTGGAGGAAGTAATTGCCTTAAAAAAAAAAGAAAAGAAAATGTTTTGGTGGAAGATGTGCTATATATTTAAATATCTAGGCACATAAAGTGTTTTTTTCTTTCCAAGTGAAGAGAAGCAGCAGTTGCTTTGCATTCAGTGCTGTCAGGTGCCGTTGATAGGTGGGAGTTGGTGTGGTTTTGGTTGAGGTCTGTCACACAGTGCATGTGCTGCAGTGTCCCTGCAGTGCCTGCCCTGTCTGTAACACAGCCCTGCTCTCTGCTCTCTCCCTGCAGCACTCGAACCCTGGGCATGCTGGGCCTTTTCCAGTGGTTTCTGTGCACAACACCACAATAAACCCCACCAGCCCCACCACAGCAACCATGGCCAGTGCAAACAGGGGGCCCACGAGTCCGTCCGTCTCAGCCATCGAGCTCATCCCCTCCGTCACAAACCCGGAGAACCTGCCTTCCCTGCCAGATATCCCACCCATCCAGGTCAGTGGTGCTCATCAGACACTTAGCCTGGAATGATCTGCTTCCCTTTCCATGTATTTTTTTTCATTTGGATACCAGTATGTGTCTGTGGAATGATACGATTGTCATTTAAAATTTAAATTAAAATCTTCAACCCTTCGCTTGGGCTGTTTTCTCCTTGTAGGGTTGAGCTGCTCCACCTGTTAACCTGTAGATTAATCAGTATTTAATGTGTGTCAGATAGTAAAATTGAGACTTTAAATAATCCCAAGTGTTAATTTCCTTTCTTTCACAAGGCCATCCTGTGGGAAGGATATCAATAGAATAGTTGAATAGTTGTGGAAAATACCAGTACAATAGTTAAATAGTTGTGGAAGGTATCAGTAGAACAGTTGAATAGTTAAGATACCACTAGAATAGTTGAATAGTTATGGAAGATATCACTAGAATAGTTGAATAGTTACATATTTTGAGTGCCCTGAATGGTGATTTATTCAGGGTTAAAATTGCCTGGAGAGGCAGGAAGCACAGAGGGAATGTGTCCCACTGCCCCACAGAGAGGGGGCATGAGCTGAGGTAGATTTTGAAGTGGAGCCCATTTGGAGAGGTCAAAAGAATAATTTAATGTACATATGGAGGCAAAGAAAGTAAAAGTAACATGTGTTCTGCAGGAGTGTTTGGGAGGCCAGAGAGAAGAGTCTTCATCTTGAGATGTGTACATTGAAATGCCCATATAAAGCTCAGGAGATCTGGTCATTGTACAGGAAACAAAACCTAAATTCCAGCCAAGCAGATGTTCTGGTGTAATACCAACAGCAACTCTAATGTTTAATCTATAGAGTGTGAGAATAGTAGGAAAAAATGCTCACACTGAGATGTGATTCTATCTAATGCTGAGGCTTTTAGAACAAACCAGGAGTGTGAGTGGCTGTGCCTAATTCATCTGTCCATGTCTGAAGTTCAGGAGACACCAAGTTAGGAATAGTTGTCAGTGGGATAGTCCAGAACATTCACATGCAGCTTTCAGGTGCACTGAAAGTGCAGAATTCTGTTAAGATGCTCTTTTTTTATACCTGTTCGTGCAATAGTTGTTGTGGATTTTAGTTGGATTTAGTGGATAGGGAGCTGTTAGTCCTTCAAGCTGCTTGCAGTCATTAAAACTTGAATACAGTGTGTTTCAAACATGTTATTTGCAGTTATGCTGTCTTGCAGTTAATGGCTTTAAGCAGTTACAGCAGTAGGGTTCCTGTTTCTTTGGGTTTAACAGATACTGAAATCTGTGTGAAAAGTGAATGGGAGGGAGATTTCCCATCACATTAAGGACAAACAAGTTCATGGTTTCCCTTAATTGTGGAATAACTCTTGCAACATCAGTGATCTGGTAGTTCATGACTAACACCATGTGTGTGAGTAACACTGAGCATCTGGGAACCAGAAAGTTTGGAATGACCTGGAATAAGTGCAGCCTGGGACCATACTGGAAGAACTCTGATTTAGGAGCCTTTGAAAAAATCTTACTTTAAATTTCTTATTTGAAAGCCTGATCTCTGTATAAAGCTGATGAAAGTGTTTGCTGGTGTCCCAAATCCTTGAAGGGAGAGTGAACAATTCCCATAAAGATGCTGATCACTGTTTAAAGATGTGCAACTTGAATTAGACCTCTCTGATTCAGAGTTTTGTTTTTTTTTTCTTCTTAGCTTGAAGATGCTGGTTCAAATAGTTTAGATAACCTGCTAAGCAGATACATTACAGGCAGCCACCTCCCCCCACAGCCCACCAGCACCATGAATCCCTCCCCAGGACCTTCAGCTCTGTCTCCAGGGTCATCAGGTAAATGTGATGGGTATTTGTAGTATTTAAGTTGAAAACAATTGCTCACCGTTTTCTACCAAAAGGAAAGTGATGTTTTATTTAAAATTTATTTTGCTCAGAAATAGATTCTTCTGCAAATTTAAATTTTACCCTCCTTCAGAAAAGTTTTTATAGCAACAAACTGCCAGCCCATGAGTGAAGTATTCCAGATATATGTAGAGATAATATTTTTGTCCTGTGTTACCACAATCCTTTTTTTTGTGCATCAGAGGACATAGTTCAGTTATTGTCCCCGAATGATGACTGGCTGGACCATTCTGAGGTTTGGGAAGTAAGTTTATAGAATAGCTCAGTCACAGAAATACACCCAACAATCATTTGAGCAGGGTCATTGAGTATAACCAATTAATGGTAGAGATTTCATTATGGACATGAACAAACTAAGTCACCAGTACCTGAGACTGAGTTATTTAAATATTGAATATGTCCATTCCTATTAGAAAGAAGATGATTTCAATCACTAGGAAGAAGTTTTTCCTTGTGGGGGCGGGGAGGCCCTGGCACAGGTTGCCCAGAGAATCTGTGGCTGCCCCATCCCTGGAAGTGTCCAAGGCCAGGTTGGACAGGCTTGGAGCAACCTGGGCTAGTGGAAGGTGTCCCTGCCCATGGCAGGGGGTGGGACTGGATGGGCTTTTAAGTTCCCAAACAATTCTGGGACTTCCTATGTGTTTCTCTTGGTCTTCTCTCCAAGATGCTGTGGATGAATGGGTGCAGCAGTGGGACTTACAGTGTTTCTCAAAACCTGCATGCAAACCATTCAGAGTTTGCTTTTTTGACTTTATCAGTGCATAAAATTCAAGGGCATGGTGGACTGAAGGCTTTAGCACTGTTTGGATTAACTGAAATAATTATTGGGTCTCTTACCAACCGTGTGTTGTCTTTTTTTTATTTAATTTGATCTGATCAAATGACAAAGAACAGCTGACTTAGGTGACTTATTAGATTAGGATATTTTAGCAGCATTTCTGGTGTTACTCAACACTAGTCATTGTACTGCAGAATGTAAATTTGTATCAAGTCAAATTCTGTGCTGCTTCTTTGCAGGTTTATCCAACTCCCACACTCCAGTGAGGCCACCCAGTACCTCCAGCACAGGGAGCAGAGGAAGGTGAGTGATGTGTCACATTAACACTGCCAGGCTGAAAATTCAGACATGAAGAATTCAAAAAAAAGAATTAGCAGTGGATTAGTAGGGCTTTGATATAATTATGACTCAAAAATGGAAGAATGCTTACATGAAGATTTATGTTTTTTGTTTTTTTTCCCTTCACTGTGATTCTCTGCTGTAAACTCGAGCTTTTGTAAATGTTCTGACGTGCTTTGCCTTTCATTTGGGAAACAGTTACCTAAATTTCTTTGCCCTGATGATTTTTCCTCTTATTTATGTGCTGGTGTCTTTCTAGCTGTGGCTCCTCAGGCAGAACTGCTGAGAAAACTGGTGTTAACTTCAAGGCTGACCAAGTGAAAGTAAAGCAAGAGCCAGGCACAGAGGAAGAGATCTGCAGCTTCTCAGGAACAGTGAAACAGGAGAAAACAGAGGATGGCAGGAGGAGTGCTTGCATGGTAAAGTTAGTTTATGCAACAATATGTCATGGTTGTCCTAGCAGCATGTTTAAGAATTTGGAAATAAAGAAAAAAAAGGCAATTTTACTTGTAACCCTCATTCTGAGAGGTGTTTTCTCCCTGCCAGGCACAGGGTAGTCTGTCATGTAAATTTTATCTTTAGCTATTGAAGTTAAATACCCACAGTGTGGTGTGTTTGCTGCTTTTAATCCCTAGTTAATAAAAGCTGTAAGTCATCTACTAATAGTAGTTCTTGGATATTCACCCATATGTAATTACATTCAGAAATCTCCCAATCAGTCAGAAGTTCTTATGCCAGAGCATGAATAAAATATTCATCCAAGAGAATATTTTTCAGTGTTTCCCATCTATGCTTGATTTAATGGGATTGTGTACTTGGAGCAGGGTGGTGGATTGGAGGATTTTTCCTAAAGTCAATGAAAGTTAGTTTTTAATGAATGATCATTAAAGGAAAGATCATTTAGGAAGAAATTCTTTACAGAAAGGGTAATCAGCCATTGGAATGGGCTGCCCAGGGAGGTTATGGATTCTCCATCCCTGGAGATTTTTAAGATGAGACTGGATTGGCATCAGTGCCATGGTCTGGTAACCACAGTGGTGTTGGATCAAGGGTTGGACTTGATCTCAGAGGTCCCTTCCAACCCAGCTGATTCTATGATTCTGTGATCAGTGTGTTTGGCCTGAAAGTTTATCATGTTGTATGTCAGGAGAAAGGAGTGTGTTCTTGAAAGGAAGGACTTGTGAAAAAGTAGCTTTCAATATTATGTGCACCTCAGCTCTTCATAATGCTCTCCCACTTATTTTGGGATATGAGTGTAGTACCTGTAAACACTGGATGGCTTTTGAATTCCAGCACATGAAGGAAGGTGCCCTTCTAAAATTGCCTCTCTCCGCTTCTCGTTTCAGCTCAGCAGCCCTGAGAGCAGCTTGACACCCCCACTATCCACCACCTTGCACCTGGAAAGCGAATTAGAAGCGTTGGGAAGCCTGGAAAACCACGTGAAGACGGAACCAGGGGATCTGAGCGAGAGCTGCAAGCAGTCGGGGCACGGGCTGGTGAACGGGAAGTCCCCCGTGCGCAGCCTCATGCACCGCTCGGCCCGTGTGGGGGGAGAGGGGAACAACAAGGACGATGACCCCAACGAGGACTGGTGTGCTGTGTGCCAGAACGGGGGGGACCTGCTGTGCTGTGAGAAGTGCCCCAAGGTGTTCCACCTCACCTGTCACGTACCAACGCTCCTCAGCTTCCCCAGGTACGGGATCGCCGTCAGCCCGGAGGATGTGGGCAGAGGCCGGGCAGAGAGGGAGCTGGGAGTGTGGATGGACAGGAAGCTGAACAGGAGCCAGAGTGTGCCCAGGGGGCCAAGAAGGCCAATGGATCCTGGCCTGGCTCAGGAACAGTGTGGCCAACAGGTCCAGGGAAGTGATTCTTCCCCTGGACTCAGTGCTGGTGAGGCCACCCCTGGAGTGCTGTGTCCAGTTCTGGGCCCCTCAGTTCAGGAAGGACATCGAGGTCCTGGAGCAGGTCCAGAGGAGAACAACAAGGCTGGTGAAGGGACTCGAGCACAAGTCTTCTGAGGAGAGGCTGAGGGAGCTGGGGCTGTTCAGCCTGGAGAAGAGGAGGCTCAGGGGAGACCTCCTCACTCTCTCCAACTCCCTGACAGGAGGGGGGAGCCAGGTGGGGGTTGGTCTCTTTTCCCAGGCAACTCTCAGCAAGACAAGAGGGCTCAGGGTCTTCAGCTGTGCCAGGGGAGGTTTAGGTTGGATATTAGGAAGAAATTCTTTCCAGAGAGGGTGATCAGCCATTGGAATGGGCTGCCCAGGGAAGTGGTGGATTCTCCGTCCCTGGAGGTTTTTAAGGACAGACTTGATGTGGCATCAGTGCCATGGGCTGGGAACCACAGCGGGGTTGGATGAAGGGTTGGACTTGATGATCTCAGAGGTCCCTTCCAACCCAGCTGATTCTGTGATTCATTGGGGGGAGATTGTCCATAGTGCCAAAACTCTGTTTCACTCCACACCAGCTGGTTCTGGGGGATTTCTTGGAGTAAAACTTTTAGTAAGACTTGTAGTAAGACTTTTCCAATGCCTGCCTGAATCGTTTGTACCTGGTCATTGTTTAGCTGATCTCTCAGACTGTGATACTCTTACATAAACTTTATTTTAAGGCAAGATGAGAGTGGTGGTGTAAAGTATTAAAACATCGTTGGGAGAGGAATATGAGGGCAGGAAAAATGGCCTGCACTGGCAGGGTTATTGTGAGCATTAAGGGTTGTTCCTTAGCTTTGGATATTCAAGTCATTACTGCAGTGGAGTGTGAATCTGTAAGAGTGAAAACTCTTTGTAGTCCCTGATGAGAATTTGCCCCTGGATATCTGCAATAATTGTGGTTTTTCTCTTTAGTGGAGAGTGGATATGTACATTCTGCAGAGATCTGAGCAAACCTGAAGTAGAGTATGATTGTGACAATTCACAGCACAGCAAGAAGGGGAAAACAGCACAAGGCCTGAGTCCTGTGGACCAAAGGGTAGGTCTCAAATCTGCAGGAATCTGCTTCCTAGGAAAAACTGCTTTCTCAGATTAGCTCTCCCCCACTGTTTGGAGATGGTTTTGCTGTGACTGCAGCAAATTAAATGTAGATGTGGCTTTTACAAAACAACCCAAAATGATTATAATGAGATTTTTCTTGCTGTGAGATTTGACCACATCTCCAGGTGTTGGTGACTGTGGGAATGTTCTACTGCACTGGGACTGTAATCACTTAGTAGCTAAAATTTTATGTAAACACATATTCTGTATTTAAATGCATCATTTAATGTGTTCTTAATTAGAAGTTCTTGGCATTTAGCATCGATGTAACCTTCATAAAATAGTTCTGGAAGTTTGGTGTGTTAAGTCCAAGCTGTGAGAGCTGCTCCAAGTGGATTTTTGGGGAAGGTGCAATGGCCTTGACAGTCAGAATTGATTTTAGCTTTATCCATCAGCCTGTGTGTGAAGTGTTCTCAAATCAAATTCCTCCAAAGGAATTACAAGCAAAGCAAAGAAAAATATTTCAACGGGGAGTTTATAGAAACCTCTGGGTTTGGTTTGAGATTGTTTAATTTTGTCTCGTGGGGAAAAGAGACATCTGTAGCTCAGTCCTTTCCTGTTACATGTGGTTGTGATTCAACAAAAGCAGTAAAAGTAACTGTAGTTTGTTGGGGGTTTTTTTGGTGTTTTTGTTTTTTTTTAGTTTGCAGTAGATTAGCAGGCCCTCTCCATGTTTAATTTTAGCCCTTGGGTTTTGTTTAGGAAGAAGAAAGCAAAGAGGAAGTTTGTGAACATTATGTGTTCTACCTCTCAACTCTGCCCTCCCAAAAATTGTAACTTTCCTAATTAAGCTTTTGGGGGTTGCATCTAAATTTTCTGGTACTAAGCTGTTGAAGTACAAACCTATTTAAAATAGGGAGCTGTGAATTTCTATGCTAAGGATAAATTAGGAGTATCAATCTGAAGCTGGTTTATTTCTTTATAGAAATGTGAACGTCTCCTGCTTTACCTGTACTGCCACGAGCTGAGCATTGAATTTCAAGAGCCAGTCCCAGCCTCGGTGAGTCTCCTGGAAAACAGTTTGTGGTTTATTTCTGATATAACATCTCTGAAAGTCTGGAGTTGAAGGAACTGACTTTACTAGAAGCATGTCTCCCTTGATCAATCTAAAAGTTCTGGCAGTCATCCAGTATTTTGTGATACTGAAAGAAGCTGATTCTGTAGCTTCCCCATGCAGATGCTTCACTGCCAGTCTCTTAAAACAGATATTTAAAAATACTTTCAATTAGCAGTTATTGACTTGGAAGAGGATGTCTCAGGATCCCCATGAAATTCAAAGTGCTTTGGGAGAGCTCTTTTTTTCTTTATGGACTAACTTTTGAATGAAAAGAGGAAAGAAACTGCTTTGACTCTTCTGTTTTCAGCTGTAAAAGAAGTAACTGTAATGAAAAGCCTTTCTATGGTGTTATAGACATAGAATAATGGAATAATTTGGGTTGGACCTTAAAGCCCATCTCATTCCACCCCCTGCCATGGGCAGGGACACCTTCCAGTATCCCAGGTTGCTCCAAGCCCTGTCCAACCTGGCCTTGGACACTTCCAAGGGTGGATCAGCCACAGCTTCTCTGGGCAACCTGTGCCAGGGCCCCACCACCCTCACAGGGAATAATTTCTTCCCAATATCCCATCTAACCCTGCCCTTTGGCAGTGGGAAGCCATTCCCCCTCGTAAAGAACTTTTTAAACAGTTTGAAGGAAGAAAATTCTTTTTCTTCATCAAGTGTGTGATGAGACCAACTCCCTGAAAGCTTAAAAAACCTCAGCTACCTCCGTGAGCTCTGTAGTGATTTTAGTGCTAAATGACTGTTTGTTCTTCACAGATACCAAACTACTATAAAATTATAAAGAAGCCAATGGATTTATCCACAGTGAAGAAGAAGCTGCAGAAGAAGCATTCCCAGCACTACCAGACTCCCGAGGATTTCGTGGCCGACGTGCGGTTGATCTTCAAGAACTGTGACCGGTTTAATGAAGTATGTTAACTTCCAATCTCAGCACTCTGCTCTTTTTAGATTGAGATTTATTTCAACATCCTTGTGCAGCTTCTCCAGTTCAAGGCTCTGCTTCCATTCTTAACTTCTGCTTTTGGTGCAGATGCCGAAGCAGACACTTAAAAACCAAACCAAACAAAGGCAACTGCAGAAATACTTCTCCTTTTTAGTTAAATTGGGAGTTCAGGCTTTCAGAGAGGGAACTCTTAAAGTGCTTTCACTGGTGTGGATCTCTGACTGAGGGGCAGGGTGACCTCGTTACTGTGTGAAGTGCTTAGAAAGTGTGGTAATAAAGACAAACAAAGTCCTTAAAAACTGTTTCAAGCTGTACAGATAATTGTTTTACACGCATGAAATGTGGTAAATTCTATTGAGAAGCTTCCTCTACTGAGAAGTGCCTTTCTGAAGCATATTCTGGTTCTAGTACCTCGCAGAGGCTGAATACAGAAAAGCTTTAAGGTTGTTATTGCCAATATTGACCTTACTGCTTTAGCTCATGGGTAGTTGGGCTCTCACAAAAACCAGTTTTCAGTGGATAGCTTGGGTATGGAGTCATATCTTTTACTAATTTTGCAATGATCCCATCTCATAACGAAATATTTGTACCTTACATGTGAAATTTGACTTGGGGAGATGAATCACCTGAGTGTTACTGCTACTGGGGTAATGGAAAAATAATCTGAATATTAAAAAAAAATGATGATCCTGTGGTGAGACAGAGTAGGAGCTCAGAGGGTTCCTAATTTCTGACAAAAGGCATCACAGGGAGTGGCTTTCTTCTGACCTTAGAAATGCATAAACAGGCCAATATTTCTCTGTAAAGTGTAACCTGAATTTGCAGTGTTTGGGCTGCACTTCTGGCTCTGTGCAGAAGTAAATTGAAGGGACTGCACAGAGCTGCAATTAAAATCCCACTAGTAAAAATCAAGGTTAATGATGTGATGCTGTAAATGCTCACAAGCATTTGGGACTTTGTCAGCCCCAACTCCTTTATGTCTCTGCATTAGATGGAGGTTCATGAGCACTGGGGGAAGAAGTTGCAATTATGTGAACTTCTCAATCAAGGGAATTAATGAAGCAGCTACTGTAGGGTAAAACAAGCTGCAGCTCTCAGGGACCAGGGTAAAACAAAGGAAGAAGGACTGAGGGATGTGGTGTTTTTTTCTTATTTTTCTTTAAACAAAAAAAAAGATGTTTCAGCTTGTCTGGCCTATGGCAAAAGTTGAGTCCACATGACCTCTCATAGTGGCATCATATCTAGTGCCTCTAAGCCAAATGGTTTTAAAAACCAGAAATCCAAGTCAGATTTCCAGGGTCAGACCCCTGGAAAGCAGTTTCCTGGAGCACTTCTCTCCAGAGTGAGACTTTCCACAAAAATGTCCAGGCAACTAAAATTGAGAACCAAGAGAGCAGTCATGAGCAGAAAATGACTGAGAGCCATTTATTTGTGCAAGAGTTGTGTGTTTTGTTGAAGGTTTATTTACCACCTAAGACTGTCTTAAACCTGCTGCCTCTAAGTTTGGGAACTAAAGAGCTCAGCCCATAACAAACTGTGGTGTTGTTATGGCTGACTTTAGTCATCCAATCCTATGCAATCTGGTAAACTTTAGGAAGGGTTATAATTTCATTTTTTTTGACTCTGGTATCCTTTTTAGATGATGAAAGTTGTTCAAGTTTATGCAGAAACACAAGAGATTAATTTGAAGGTAAGCGTTTCAGACCATGCACACTTGGTGAAGGGATGTGCATTTCCAACAGGTGAATATTCCTGTCTTCTTTCATCCACAGGCTGATTCAGAAGTAGCACAGGCAGGGAAGGCAGTTGCATTATACTTTGAAGATAAACTTTCAGAGATCTACCCAGACAGGACCTTCCAGCCTTTGCCTGAATTTGAGCAGGAAGAGGATGATGGTGAAATAACTGAGGACTCCGATGAAGATTTTATACAACCACGTAGAAAACGCCTAAAATCAGATGAGAGACCAGTGCATATAAAGTAATCTAACGATATGGACCTGAAATTTATTGTAAAAACTGTTATTTAAGTGTTCCTGGAATATTATCATGCCTACAGTGGCCATCTTGAAGAAGCTGGTAGCTTTTTAAACAGTATTAGATTACAAAAAACACTTGTACAGAGAAACATTCGCATCAAAAGGGGAAAAAACTGTATTGTAAATTTTTGGTGGTTTGTGTCTTTTTTTTTTTCCTTGATCCTTTCTTTTCTTGATGGAGGGGACACACTCATCCTGGTCTCACAGATAGAGGTGGAGGAAATGTTGAAGAGAAGCAGATTTGCTAAGAGATGTTCCATGTACAGCTGAGACTGTGTAGGAGAACGTTCTGCAGGACTGGACCAATACAGTGACTGTATCTTGCATTACACTGCACTGTAAACTGTGAGCAAAGTCCCTGAAATCCCCTCTCTGTGTGAACTCAAGTGTGTGTTGGTCATTGCTTTGGTCATCTCATTGCAGCAGAGTTGTGAATAACTGGTCTTCTGTGTCGATCAATTATTGACATTTTACTTTCTTTACTCCATTTTATGTGTAGCAAAAGGAAAAAGAAAAATATCATTAAACTGTTCTGAATTGGCAAGTGCAGGAATGTGAGGTTTTGACAGGCAGAAGGAGCTGAGCTGGTGGCAACAATCTCTTTCAGTAGGATGAGGTGTATTTATTAAAATCCTGTACCCAGAACATTTTAATGGAGTTCATGGCAGAAGTCTCAGCGTTGTCATCTGTCCCTGATCCCCCTGATGAGGCAGAATGTTCTTTCCAGTATTCATTCTCTAGTTTCTGTACTTAAAATATAGACTGAAGAGGTAATAACTGGTTGGGGTGTTTTTCCAGTCTTCCTAAATATCAGTTTCTAATAGACCACTCGGCAAACAATAACATATTAACTACCAAATGTGTAAAATTTCCTGTATTCACTTTGTCTTATTTGTAAATAGTGAATTGAGATTTCTTGCAGATCAGCAACATTTGCTGAACTGTTTTTAAGCTAATATGTATTCTTATTGATTGTTCCTATCAAGAAAAGATTTGTAATATATGCTATTTCTAACATTGCATTCATTTTGAGGTTCTGTCTTATTTTTCTTAGAGTTACTTCTCAGAACTTTTCTTCAGAAGCAGCTTGTGAGCGAAATGTCCAGAAGGATTGGAATCAGTCTGAGTTTGGGTTACCTGTCCACCCACTTGCACAGGCCAGGATTTGGCTTTGAGTGGTTTCTGGTCAAACAGTGAAAACAGAACAATTTCCCAAATTCCCTCAGTGAGCCTTGAGGCACCTCTGCTGTGCCTTCCCCTTGGACACTGCCTTCATCCCTGTGAAATCAGGGTCAGCACAAGGATTTATAGTTTGAATAGTTGTTTTCTTTCCTGACAGAAGTCAATACTAGAAATAATGAATGTCATTTCTGGCCTTCACATCGCTCTTGCTAAAGTAAGGTGAAGAATTCATGTGATCAGATGAGCTCGAGTTGACAGACTCTAAATTTGCCATAATTTGTGTGAATACAACAATTCTGTGATAATCCCTGGGGGTTTGGTGTCCTCAGCAACTCCTGTGACATTGTACACACTTTACCATAATGGTAAAGAGAAATATTTTAGCACAATTTGAGATCTGCTCTCAGCAGTCTTTACACAAAGAACTTCAGGTTTGGTTGCTTTTCAAAAGAACCGAGTCTGTACATTGGGATTCCCCCTCTCACAAAAAAATGAGGGGACTGAAGGTATTTGTGACTTCAAGCTCACTTCTTCACTCAGATGTTACAGTTAAACTGGTTGGGGTTTTTTCCATTTCTCAGACATTAACGATAGTGATGGTTTAAATTTAATTTTTAGCAGTTTGTACGTGAAAAGAAGAGGAAAAAAGAATTCCATTTCAACATCTTAAATTGACAAAGAGCAAAAGCTTTGCCCATAGAAAGGCTGACGTGTGTGAATAGGACACTGGTAGTGACAAGGGATCATTTCATGGCTCTGTGTATTGCCTATTTATGCATTTCTAGTTTCTCAGCTTCATTTTGCAAAAGGAATATTATTAAAATTATCATGAAAATAAGATTTTTGTGAATTCTCTTCAATCGGGGGTCCCCGTTTTTACAGCACTTAACACTCTTTGGGTTCTGGACCTCCAGGCCTCAGCTTTTGAGCTGTTCCCTGGGCACCAGCCATGGATTGAATCCTGCAGAGCCCCCCAGCCTGAGCCAGAGCGTGGGATGGGCCCGGTGGGATCCCCTGGGAGCAGAGTGGGAAGGAGGAGGCTCGTGCTCCCCGGCTGCTGCAGGAACAGGACCCTCTGCCTCCCACCCGCACCCTCGAGCACATGTTCCATGTTTTGGGACAGCCTCTCTTTTGGGGTGGCCTCTCCAATCGTTCACTCCCTACAACAGCCAGGAAACTTGTCCAGCTCTAGGTCAGCAGCTTCTGCCCCCCGGGAGTAAAGCTGAGCTTGGCCTCACTGAGTCCGAGCTCTTCTGCACAGATCCCACTGAACCCTCCAGAACTGGTCCTTCCATCCAGGCCCCCAGTGTGGGGATCCACAGATTATGTGGAATTTTGAATGTGTGCAAGAAATCTCAAGTGTATCTTTTATTTATGAATCTTTTCCCCCCCCCTTCACTTTGGAACTCCCAAAGCAACAATTCAGTGACGATTTTGAAAGCAGCAAAGTTCTGTTTGAAAATACTTGAAAGGGTAGATAAGCTCTGCTAATCCATTTCCTCATCCTGTAGGCTGGGTGTTCATCACAGAACTGGGAAGGGTTTGCTCAGTGAAAGCAGTTTTTGGTGCCTCACTGTGTGTGACTTGTTCAGGAGCAAATTAACGGGTTTGTGTTAATGAGTCACCGATTCTCGGAGCGTCTTCCCCGTGCCCGGTGCTGTGTGTGCAACGGGTGGGAGTGATTTTACCCGGGGATTCAGAGCACAACTTACATCAGGAAAACTTGGAAAAGACAGTGCCAGGCCCTTGGTGTGATCCCAGTGCTCCAATAGGGGGGCAGGAGGAGTCTGGCCCTTGGTTTAACTCTGCTCTCGTTTAAAACACTCGTAAAAATTCGTGTCTCGATTTCTGTTGTAAATGACCCTGAGGTTTAAGTTAATCCAACGAAGTAAAAGGCAACTTGCTTTTGAAATAGGAGTGAAAAGTGCACAGTGTGGGCTTCTCAATTACCTCAGAGGTGTCCATGTAATTCCTGGTGACTAGTGCTAATTCCACCAGCTGAGTGGGTTCAGGGTTTTTATTTAAATATGCCCTGAAACTAAGTGGCCTGGGGCATAAGAAGGCAGAGTTATTATCCAAAAAAAGGATGTTCCCCCCAACTTCTGCAAACAGAAATGCTCAGTTCAATGTGGAGAGGTTGTTCCTCTGTGTGGGACGTCACCACTGCTGGTCCTTGTGACACTTGACTGTCACTTTGTGCTGGCTCAGTGAAATCTTTTATAAACATTTCTGCAAGGCACCGGAGCTCAAGTCCTTAAAATGAGCCCAAATTTCTGTTTCATCACCTGGTTTGTTGGCTGACCTCGAAAAGTTTGGGTTATGGCAGCAGTATTTTGAAGCTCTGTGTATGGTGTTGGCTTTTAATTGTTTTTCTCAATCTCTTCCTTGGAAAAAGCAATAAAAGTGCTTTGTCTGCTGCCTGCCAGCGTGACAGGAATCCTTTCCTTTGGGTAGTGATTTCATAGGGAAGTTTGTATGCTTATCACCAAGCCTAGCTTTTAAAAACAGAGTGTGCAGCAGTTATTGACAGTATAGTGTGGCATTTTATTTTAAAAATTGGGGGAAGTTCCATATTTTTTTAAGAAGTAGGTGTTTGAGCAAATAATGGAGGTACTTTTTTAAAATAAAAATGTTTATGCCACAGTTTGCATAGACATATTTCAGATGGAACATACAGATTGTATCTTTGGGTATGTGATTTATTTTATCTTCTCAAAGTGTGTGTAAAGAAACTCTTCCATCTCCTTCCAGCTTGCTTATGGGGATCCTACTTCCTATGCTTGCTAATGTATCAGGATTGAATTATCTTTCCAAAATCACAGTTAATTTGGGAATCTTTGTTATAAGTGAACTATAAAATGTCTGAAATGCAGTTTTGGCCTTTTCTGTCGAGTGATCTCACAGCTGGAGGCTGCTGTCTTTAGAATTTATGGAATTTCTACAAGGAGAGGTACTGAAATACTTTGTAAGCTGGACTTGTTGCAGGATTCAGTCTGGAGTGACCTCCCCTGACACCTCTACTGGCCTGCAGAAGGGAGGATTTTTAGGTTCAGAACACCATGACACATGTATATAATCCTATACAGATTTGTGCAGTTCAAAGCTTGTTTTCCATGTAAACGTACTCCTGGAAGGGTTAAATTCATGGCATTCTTGGATTCTTCAACGCTTCCAGTATTGGAACTGGTTCTTTTTTGCACATAGTAGACTTGGCTCATCTTTTGATATGATTCTTCAAAAAAACCAAGTGCTGTTTCTGTGATATTGTATTATCTGAATCATCATATTTAACTTTTTTTAAAAAAAAGTTATCGTTTCTAATTGTTCTGTTCCTGTGGTTTTTGCTGGTGTGTAATTAAAAAAATGAAATTTTTCTTTCCCTGGTTATTTAATACTTTAGCTGCCTGTAAATATCTCTTGTTAAGTGCTCTGGAATGTGCTGTAGAAGTTGTATTAGCTCAGTTTAAAGCATTGTTTGAGACCTATTTTGGTTTGGTTATTTCTATTAAATCCGAAAAATCACTCTTTCAATTTGAGTTTTCCTTTTTTTGCACATCATCAGATACAGATTCACATCTGGCAAAAGACTTTTCTGACACCTGCAGTGTGGAAACAGGGTGAAAATGGGGCTGCAGGAGCTCAGATGTGCCCAGCTGGGGCTGCAGCATCCAGACAGAAAATGATTTGGCACCTTGGTGTGAAACACGGGGGTTTGAAGGTTTCTCAGGTTTTTTTAGTGCTGCTGCTCATCCTGAAATGGGAGGGGACAGTTCAAGGTGTGCAGCCCAAAGGACTGCAGTTGTGGGGATGGGGTGGGATGGGTGGGATGGGGTGGGGTGGGGTGGGATGGGATGAGATGGGATGAGATGCTTCCCAACAGAGCTGACAATGCTGCTGAGGGTGGTTTTGAGGGGTTGTTGCCCATGCCCCAGTAAACACCAGGAGAATGAAGAGGGAGCTGAACTGGGTTGCTGTGTGACCCGTTGGGGTGACACCTCGCCTGCCCTCTCTGTCACACCCTGCTCTGGACGTGGTTCATTGTTCTCCCCGTTGGAGATGGGGCTGTGGTGAAGGCATGGCCAGGGGAAGGGTGTTCCTTTGCTTAATAAAGGTTTTGGTGTGTCAGGGACCAGATCCATGGAGCAACACCACGTGTGGGTGATTTTAACTCCAGGGCACAACCCTGGGGTCCAACTGCACTGGAAGGGAGGAGGAGGAAGAGGAGGATGAGGAGGCTGCTCCTGCACCCTCTTTTTCCATGCAGTGAAAAAGCTGCAGGCATGCAATGCTGTTGGGTTCCTCCACCTTGGAACTGCAGTTTGGGGTGTGTGCCTCGAGCTGCTCCCCACCACTGATAAATCCCTTTTCTTGTGTGGATGTCACTACTGGAGGAGTCTCCTGACTTACCAGAACTAAAAGCAGAATTGAGGCCACAGATCTTGGGCTGTGGCCCAGTTCATCTGCAGCTCAGCAATTGGAAGTAGGAACTTGTCTGGTTTAAGGAATCATGAAATGACTGCAGCTCCCTCAGGCACCAGCATCACTTGTGCTCCAGCTGACCGTGCAGACCTGCAAGAAGACAGTAGTGTGAGCTTCGCCTAAGCTAAAATTACCTCTGAAGGATTTTTTTGCAACCAATGACAGGCCTGGTAACCTGGAATGCCAACCAGCTTGGGGGTGTGTCTGTGCTTCCATAACCTGAGCAGCTGGTGAAGGCTCTGGTCCAAGCAGGTCTGTTCTGTATCAGCATTTACCTCCAGGCTGTAGCTCAGAACTAACTTGCATTTTTCTCTCACTGTTTGTTTATTCTTTGAGTGCTTGTGGTGGGTCAGTGTCACAGGAGCTCCATGATGAGAGAGCTGTGTTCTAGAAGAGGTTCAGTTGCCTTCACCAAAGCACAGATCTGTTCCTCCTAAACAAAGAACACCCAGAGCACTCAGGTGGCCTCTCCAGCCTCTGCAACCACCAGCAAAGAAACAGGTGGTTTGAAACTAAACCCTTGCACTTCAGATGGGTTTTGCTGCCAGACCAAGCACTGGCAGCACGAGGTGGTGCTGGCTCTGCGTGTGCTGGATGTGAATGGGTGGCTGGATGCCCTGCTCACCCTCCTGACCCCTCTGGAGCAGGACCCGGGACTCTGCTGGCAGAGGAGGAGCAGTGGTGAGTTCTCAGGGGGGTGTTTTGTTTCTCTTTGCCAGCTGCTGCCTCGCTGTGTTCAGAGCACTCCCAGCTCTGCCATCCATCTGCTCCAGCTCTGCCAGCCCATCTGCTCTGGCTCTTTTGGTGGGTTGGTGTTGGCCCTTGTGGCTGGACTGGCATCTGTTGCTTTCAGCTCCTCTCTTTGACTCCACTCAGCCCCTGGATTCCCTCTGTAGGCTTGCCTGGATTTTTTTCCTTTACCATCCAGGCTTTAATTCTCCTGCCTTGCTCCAGTGACACTGAGCTCTTCACCCCATCACTCACTGCTGCAATGCCGTTGCCAATTTTTATTTCCCCTCCAGGGGAGTGTATCTGAATTTCCTCTTCCCATCCCAAAATTCTACCAAGAGTTAGAAACTGCTGCTAAACTGTTCAACCCCGTGCTGCCATTGCAGAATTCACATCTGTTATAGAATCCCAGAGTGGTTTGGGTTGGAAGGGACCTTAAAGGTCAACTCATTCCACCTCCTGCCATGGGCAGGGACACATTCCAGTATCCCAGGTTGCTCCAAGCCCTGTCCAACCTGGCCCTGGACACTTCCAGGGATGTGGATATCTCTGTAGACATGTATATGATTTTGGAGTTGGTGCCATCTTTCTCTGAGGGTTGAGATGGTGAGCCTGAGTTTCCAGAGCCTTCTTTCTCCTTATTAATTTCCTTCACCCTCTGAGCTCTCTGGGTCACTGAGCAGGTTCACAGGGGCTGAACTGCATTCCATACCATTCTCCTGTCCTTTCCTCCATGTTAGTGGAGCAAATTGTGCAGAATGGAGCACTGAACACTGAGTAAATTGCTCTTTGCCAAATTCCCTTCCAATGCTTTCCATGGGCTGGCACTGCAGCAAAGTGCTGGATGATCTCCATGGTGGGTTAATGCTTAGGAACTAGGATAATGTTTGCTAAATTAGCAGGGACTAAACACAGGGATATAAATTCCTGCTCCTTTCATTAACACATCAGAGATGAGGACGTTTAGCACAGAACTTTAGTGAGCAGATCAAACAAGACTCACAGAGCACTGGGTCACCTCAGCTGAGGGTGCTGGTGCCTGGGGGACCCCTCACCAAGGAACTGGCAGGGTGTTCAGGGGTGAATCTGCTGCTTCATCCTGACACTGGTGCTCATCTTCCATCCCTGGAAGTGTTCAAGGCCAGACTGGATGGGGCTTGGAGCACCCTGGTCTGGTGGAAGGTGTCCCTGCCCTGAGGGACCAGAGGCCACTGAGCTGGGCTGGATGCAGCCACCCCAACTGAACCTGCCCAGCACCTGGCTTGGTGACAGTATCTTTATTTTTTTATCTTGTATATCAAACATAACCACAAAAGCCTTTTGTGGCAGAAGAATTGCTCAGAAGTGTTTGGAAATCACTTTTGAAGGTGGGAATATGGGGCTGGGATGTGCCCTTGGGCTGTGCCGAAGCTGTGGGATCTGTGTGGCAGTGTGTGTCTGCTTCAGATCACTTCCCTGTCAGGAAACAGTGAGCTCTGAAAGCAGCTGGAACCCCCATTCTTTTAGAATTGTGTTTGGAGCCGTGTTCAGTGCAGTTCTGCAGCTGCCACCGGGTGCAGAACATGATCTGTGCCCTGGATCTCGCAGGGCTTTGGCTGCTGACTGCAGAGCAAGGTCCAAAATTCCAAACTGGATAATCTGTTTCCTCTTGGAACTTGTCTGTGCCTCCAGGCAATCCCAAATGTAAGTTCTTTATCTCTGCTGGCCCAGATGTTTCCAAAGGAAGGAGATGTTGCAGCAGCAAGTCCCGGCAGGATGGTCCAGGGACTGCGCTCAGGATGAATTCTGTGTTGTAAATGAAGACAGATTATCTGCCCACCTGAGGTTTAATCAGCTCAAGACCACGGGGAAGGTGCAGGTAATTCAGAGCTGTGTTGGGAAGCAGGGAGTGCTCTGGATAAGCAGCCTTCTGCCATTGGACACACACCCTGTGTGAAGGGGGGATCCCAGTGTGTAAGCTGTGCATCTTTCTGCCAAGAATTTGTAAATTAACTGTGCACTCCTTAAAATCTCTTACATGGATCGTGTCACCAGATGGTGCTCTTAACCCAGCCCTCTGCATGCTGGGCTCTGAGGGAACGAGTTCTGTCTTGGGAAGAAACTCTTGGCTTTGAGTTGTGCAGGTGGGAGAGGGACCTGCTGAGGACACGTCTCCTCGTGGGTGCAGTGCTGGCTCAGGGAAAGCTGGGAAAATATTTTCATTCTTAACGAGTTCCTGTGGCATTTCAGCTCTTTTTGTCTGTAAGATGGAAAGAAATACCGAGCCATATTAACCTCATTTTGCTGCTGGATTGATTTTATACACAAAGATTTTGTTAAATGCACCACAAAAGAGGCAACCCAAGGCTTTATCTTGTTCAAATCATAGTCCAGAGCCAGTTGTTACAGGGAGGAAAATCGTGTGATGAGTTGGTTGCAAATACAACAGTGAGGGAAAGGCAGGAGGGGAGGGATGATGTGAAAGTGGAGACCTCCTGGCCAGGCTGTCGGTGCCTGGTTGTTCCACCAGGAATGAGGATCAGCTGTGGAACAGGCACAGACAAGCTGGGAACAAACAGAAAATGTGGGATGTAAAACAAAGGTCTCTGTGCCATGGATTTATAACCACTTTGGGCTCACAGAATGGTTTGGGTTGGAAGGGACCTTACACATGAAATAACGTGGAGATCACCAGGTGCAGTGGCAGCCCATGGAATGCATTGGAAGGTAATTTGGGAAAGAACAATTTACTGAGCACTAAGTGCTTTGTTCTGCACGATCTGTGGTTCCTTACATCCTCGGGCCAGAGTCCATGTTTGAGTGGAATGTGGTAACCTGGGGGCTTCAATCTCATCTGTTTCTTTCTCCATCTCAGCCTTGGCAGAGCGCTGTGGTTCCTGAACCTTGCACAGGAAAAGCTGGAAATGCTGGGCACAGCTGGAAGCAGCAGCAGCAAGGATCCCCTGCCTCCTGCCATGGGAAGATCCATGAGCTCACATCCCCAGCCTGTGACCTGCCTCCTCTGCCCCCTCTTCATCACTGTGACAACAAGGCGTGGGTGGGCTGGTGGAGCTTTCAGCAAGCATCTGTGGAGGCCACCAGCTTTGTTCCCCTGTCTCTGGCAATTATAAATGAACCATTTATTCATTAAAATCTGTTGCATGGAACATGTCAGCAGATAGTGCCAAAAAGGAGCACCAAGGAACTTCTCATTTGAGAACTTCTCCCGGGCTTCTTGTTTGAGCTGTGGGTGCACTGCTGAGACCTGCCCAGTTGGGAGATGTGACTCCTCAGTCACCTTCTGTTGCTAGAAGTTGTGTCTCAAGGTCCTTTCCATGAGCAGAGCCAGTGCCCAAGCCAGTAACCACTGCAGCTGCCACAGGTTTGCTGTGTGCTCTGAGGTGGGGGGTCTGAGCATCACCTGCAGGCAGGAGCCCTGCTCTGGTGCTTCTCTGGGGTTTGTGTGTTCCTGGTGCTGAGCAGAGTTGAGGGTTGGTGAGATCTGAGCCTGCCAGGGATCCCAGCCCTGGATTTTTGTGCTGAGTCAGGACCCTGACCAGGATCCTGCTTTGAGCTCAGGTACAGCTGTACTGGGACAGTGAGTGTTAATAATGCCTGTGCTGTGGGCTGGACTCCCACTGTGTCCATGTCTCATCCTGCTGCCTGGCAGGGAATGGAAAGGAAGGGTATAACTACCCAGAACGAGTTAAGGAACAGTAATTAATGCTGGAAAGACAGGCAGAGCCAAAGTTGGGAATACTGAGACATTTTGGCTCTTCCTTCAGCACACACTGGAGCAGCTGATGGGGCTGTGGGTACCTGTGTGTGGTCTGGTTCTCCTCTCGGAGCTACAGAGTGTTCCTGGTTTAACTACCCTTGTGCCATGCTCTCCTTCCCTCTGGAAAACATGATCAGTCAGAATGTGTTGCCAGCATTCCGTGCTCTGCTGTGTTATTTGGACGTTCCCTTTCCCAGCTTGGTGTCCAGAGCTCAGGCTGGTCTTTGTTAACCCTCAGTTCCCTTTCACCACAAGTGAGCTGGTTCCCGGTGTGCTGCTGGTTCCTGGGATGACTGTGGACATGTCAAACCAATTTAATCTGCCCAGTTATAATCCATCCATTTCTCCTCCATTTACACACAGACGTGGGATCCTTTTAGTGGCTGAGCAGAACACAAATGTTCCAGGCCATCTTATTTGCTGCTGGCTGCTGAAAACTGAATTCTGTGGAAAGTAATTCAATTATGCTGCTGGGTCTGGAGACTCTGTCTTGCCCTGTGCTTCCAAGGACCTTCTTGCCTTTCCTGGGTGAAGGGCACAGTGACTGGCTTGACAGGAAGGCTTTCTGGGATCGTGTCTGAGACGTGATTTGTGGGGCCACATTTGTAAGGTGACCCAAGCCAGGCTGTGATTCTGTGATTCTGTTGGGGGCTTTCCTGCTCTATCCATGGGCAGCTGGCAAGGACACCCTTATTCCAAACTGCAGGACCTGATGCTCCTCTCTGGGGGGATGTGGAGCTCTGGGAAAGCAGATACAACAGAAACCAAAGCTTGGGAAAGGCCCATGGGCCGAATGGCTGAGATGAATCTGGTTGTGTTTCCCTGTGAGGATCCTTGGGGAGATGGCTGCCAGCACATCTGTCATTTAGGATGCTGTCTGTTGTCACCTGTGGAAGGAGATTATTAAGCAGTGAAGTGATTGGAAATGGCTTTTTCTTTTTTCTCTTTATTAATAGAAGTGTTGCAAATGCTGCTCTGGGCTCCCAGGAGAGGTCCCTGCAGAGGATGCTCTGAGGGTGAGCTGGACATGGAACAGATCCTTGACACAAGTCCATGTGTCTCTAGCCAGGAAAATCACTTGGATTGTTGGCTGTGGGTCGTGAAAGAGATTTGGGATAATTGTCCAGGATGAGCTGGGAATGCTCTGTGCTGCTGGACCCACAACCACACCTGACACCACATTCCCAAGGGCAGGGAAGTGCCCTTGTAGGAGTAGGAGAGACAGACAGGGGTTAAGGAGGTTTGGTGGCCAAAGACCTGGAGCTGAGCTCTGCTTGGACAGGCTGGATACTGCAGAGATGGACTGTGGTGGGGGATGTGGGGCCAGGATGTGGAGGGATGATGTGGAAGAATTTGGGGTGATGAAGTCGGGGTGATGGAG
>NW_020897763.1:153562-236857 GCF_003984885.1 Neopelma chrysocephalum
TTGGAAAGAAGACACCCCGTCCTTTAGGATCTTGAGTGGGAAGCACCAGCACATGGAAAGCAGCTCCTGAAGATCCATGTTGCTCTCAGGAGGCTGATGGAGCAGGTTAATCAAAGAGCTCTCAGGTTTCTTTTCACATGTTAATATTCTCCTGAAATAAAAACATTACAGCATTTTCTCTCGGAGGCACAATTGTGCACCATTGGTTTTGTTTTCCCCGTTATAAAATACTCCTATTTTTATTACTTGTATTTCCATTGGGAGGGATAAAAATAACTAGAATACAGCAAATGCTTTGTAAGCACACCGGGGGAAAAAAACCTCCTTATTTCCCATTACAAATAACAACTTGGTGTGTTTCTTCCAGAAGGCTGAGATTAAATATATTCTGCTTTGCCTTTTGGTTTCCATGAAAACACTTGTGGTTTTAAAGCCTGGGATATTTCCAAGGAATGTTGGGGCTTTGGAACCCCTGCCCTCTGTGCCAGGTGTTACTGAAAGGTGGTTGCAGATGGATGTGTTCAATCTCTTACTGTGCAGACACATGGAATTTTTCCAGGGTCTTTTATCCAAGTCTCTTCTTTCCTGATGGAAATGGTGCTGAGATAAAGCCATATGCTGTGTGGTCTGGGGCTGTTTCAAACCTAAAAAGACTCCTCATCTTGTGGCTGCTGGAGCTGGGAATTGCTGACCAAACCCTTGTCCTGCTCTGGAAACACTTAATGTCACCAGGGATGACCTGGAACCTGCTGGTATTTTACATATATATATATATATATATATATATATATATATATATATCTCAAAGGGCTCCTTCTGCTTCCTTGAGCTCCAGTGGCTGAGGAGAGTGTGAGAGCAGAGGCTTCCCGGGAATCTTCAGCACTTTATAACCAAAGACAAATTTTAATCTGTCTTCTGGGTTCTGACACCAGCACTTTATCGGCCTCCGAGCAAAGTGCAGTCTTTTAAAAATAAATTATGCAGTGACACTGATAATGGTGTTCACATCACAGAAGGTTGAAAGAGACCCTAAAAGCAGCAGTTTTTCATCTGTGCTCAGAGAAAAGATGTGTTAAAGCCTGTCATTAACATTTAGGCAAAGGCCACTTTGATCTTTCTGAGAGCTGTGTACCAACAACAGCCACGATTCAGGTTTTGACCTGGGGGAGATGGGACTAACTATTTAAATCAGGCTGAGGAATTGGAATGGGTCTAATCCCAGCCTAATATTCATTCCTGTGATGTTGTACCATGTCCAGGTATTTGCTGCCATAACCTTCCTGAAATTTAGGTCCCAGATAACCCGGGGCTGACAGGGGGCTGACAGCCCTTAGTGGCAGCACCTGGCACCGGGACTGGCACCAGGATGTCAGGTCATGGAATCATGGAACATCCTGAGCTGGAAGGGACCCACGAGGATCATCCAGTCCAACTCCTGGTCCTGCACAGACACCCCAACAACCCCATCCTGTTCCTGAGAGCATTGTCCAAACACTCCTTGAGCTCTGGCAGCCTTGGGGCCGTGCCCACTGCCCTGGGGAGCTTGTTCAGTGCCCAACCACCCTCTGGGGGAAGAACCTTTCCCTGATATCCAGCCCAAACTGCCCTGACACAGCTCCAGCCATTCCCTCAGGTCCTGGGCAGGTACCTCAGCCCGACCCTGGGGCTCTCCCTTCATTATTGTTTTTAAGGGTGTGCTCGAAGCCACCCCCTGCCCGATCTCATCCCAGCTGATACCATCAGCCCTCTGAGGCTGCTGCAGCAGAAATGGCTTTTTAGGGCTTCCAGCCCTGCCAAATCATTCTATAACTCTTCATCTTGAGGATATGCAAAGATTCCAGGTCAGTAAAATGTATTTAAGAAATCCCATCATCAGGAAAAAGGTTTTGATGGCAGTCCTGCCCCTGGAAATCTTCCTGGCAGGATGCACACAGCTTCAGAGCAGCCTGGCTTTGGGCTGCAATTCTGTGTGCAATACCCTGTGATGCCTCTTGGACCCGGTGCTTTTCAGGACAGTGAGCCACATTTATCCAATGAATCCAATGCCCAGAATGCCTCACTGGCACTCCAGGGCAGGAGCTGGCAGCAGGGACTGCCACCCCCTGCCGAGGTGGCCTTTGGGCTGAGCAGGTTCCTCCCGTGCTGTGCCCAGGAGGAGAATGAGTTATTTATCTTTAAACATCACATCTTGGAGTTTGCTTGCAGTGCAGTCCAGGGATTGTCAATTTAGGCCACAAATTCAGGATGATTCCCTTCCCTTCCCTTCCCTTCCCTTCCCTTCCCTTCCCTTCCCTTCCCCTCCCTTGATATTCAAGGAGAGGGGTGTCTAGAGTTGAATAATTGCTCCCAAAAAGTTCACACAGGGATTGAACAGCCAGGGGAGACTCAGCACACACAAGGAGGGAACCAGCACCTCCTTTACATTCCTGCTGTTGCTCTGTGCAAAAGACTTGATACTTAGCACTGAATAATTGGTATTTAATTGTACTGGACTTAAAACTAAATATTAATGCTCTGTCTCCACAGGATGGGGTGCTCTCCTCCTCTGTGCAGGCAGGGGTGAGATGAGGGTGTTGGGTTTCTCCCTTTCCCACACCCCAGAGATGTGTGTTAAGGGCACAGCAATCCACGCCGTGTTTATCCACAGATGGCACGTTGCCGTTGCCAAAGGATCCAGATCAACGTCATTTTTCCTGGCAGGAAGCTCCAAATCCTTTGTGAGCTGTTTCCAATTATTATATTAACTGGGAGAGTAAACAATGCCGTGCTATTAGTTAGAGCTGGCATAAAGAAATGCTGCTGCTCCCACTCCGGGCTTGATGATTATTTAAAAAAAAATAATAATAATATCAGCTTCAAATAGATCCTGGTTCAAATTAAATGAATAACTTGTTCTGGCTCAGCTGGACAAATATAATTGTGATTCCACCTTAGTAGCCCGTATTCATGGAATCATGGAATTGTTTGGTTTGGAAGGGACCTTGGAGCTCGTCTCATTTACCCCCCTGCTGTGGGCAGGGGCAGCTTCCACCAGACCAGGTTTCTCCAGACCCCAGTGTAAATCACCTCCAATGAGCTGTGTCTGGAGCACACCCTCGTTAATCCAATTGCAGTGTGCTCCTGACTTCCCAATTCCTCAAATGTTTGGGTAACGTCTCTGGTGCTTGGCTTCTGCTTTACTGGAAGAAAAATGATCCTCTTTTCTCCCTCTCAGGTTATTAGGAACTTTTCCACTTCCAGCCTTGCTCCCTGAGCAGTGTCTGCAGCCTCGAGCTGCCACAAGCTGCAGTTTTCCTCCTTTCCTTGCAGTTTTCATTCCTTTTGTGTTCTTGTCTGCAGTGATTATTTCAGAGGTGACTCAAGAGCTGCTGTGTTGCCTATAACTCATTTCTCTCTGTAATCCGAGTCTGTTGAGCCACTTTTCCCCAAATTTATTCCACTTCCAAGGCTGCTGTTGTGTTTAACTGCCTCTCTAGATGTGCCATCAGGGAACTGGACTGGGGGGAAGGTAAATGAGGGAAGGCCATCCGTGCTCTCTGAAAGGCCATGGGAATGCAGCTGCAGGGAAAAGCTCTGCCAGACTGCAAATCCTAAATGCCAGGGTGGGTGTGGGTGAGACAACACCCCTGAGCCCCTGCAGAGACCATCAGCTCTGCCCAAGTCCCTGGAGCTTGGAAGGGGGCAACTTGTCTGTGTTGTTCATCCCGAGAGGTGGAAACACGACTCTGGGAGCAGTTTGGCTCCAAGTACCAATGGAGGCCGAGGCAGCTGGAAAAAGGATGCTCCCTGTGGGGGTGGTGGGAGCTGCAGTGTCAGGGGATGGGATCCAACTTCTCCAGGGCTTTTCCTGGGCTGCTCCACGTGGCAAAGTGGGAGCTTCTCAGTGGGATACGAGAGGGAAAACCCTGTATTCCAACAGCTGTGTGTGTGTGGATGTGGGAGAGGAGGAGTGGGATCAAGAGTCCCACTGCTTGGGAAAAGCAGTGTTTGCATTTTCAGCTGTTTTGGAGCCTCTTGTGTTGAACAATAAAGAGTGTATGTGACATAAATCCAAAGGCACAAAGTGCAAAAAAAGTCTGGTTTTTGCTTTGAAGAAATATTTGTTGAGATCACGGATGCTAATACCAGGGTCTCCTGTTATTGGTACCCAGCGAGCCTGGAATCCTCTGATATCTAAATCAAGGTGAATAATTGACCCAAGGTGACTTTAAATTTAAAAGTAAAAAGTTCTTGCTATTACCTTTGTAATAAGATTAGCCTTTTTTTCCAAATAATTGAATTTTATTATTGATTTCTGTGTTACAAGCTCTCAATTGGGCATTAACCTTTTTCAAAGGGTTTGGTCGGGGTGTTTTTTTGTCTGTTGAAATCTCTTTAAGGTAAATTCAGATTTCAAATGCAACACTCGACTGATGTATTCCAAGAATTCCTCTCCTGGTGCCAGTTTTGGTGGCTCAGGCAGGAACTGTTGCTGTGCTGGAGAGATGACGTGATGCCTGGGGCTCATTTGCAACCCCTTGGGTACAAATCCTTTGGTTTTGGGAGTCTGGGACACAGATGCAATGGAGGAGGCAATGAAAGGAGGAGCAGGGGAGAGTTGCTGCTCCCTCCCCAGCTCCTGGTCTTCTCTCCTGGCAGCTCAGGTATCCTGGCAGGTGCCAACAGCTCTTGTGAAGCATCACCTGAGATGCCTGTGCACGTGCCAAGGCTGACACAGGTATCACTTATGGGTCCATGGGCATCATTTATGGGTCCATGGATAAAACCTACAGGTTTCTGTGGGGCAGGGGGCAAAACTCTCCCATTTAGAAAAACCTGGGGAGGCTGCAGTACACATCAGAGGTTGTAGAGGGTAAGGCCCAGCCCCAAGTAGGTGTTGTAGGGATCCAAATTTCTAAAAGGCAGATTTGAGGTGTAATTCGAGTGTCAAGTTTCTTAAAAAGATAAGTATGTGGGTGGTTTTAGCGAGTTTGTCATCAAATATAATGCAAACTATACCTGAGCTTGAGTGCTTGGGAAATTACTGGTTTAGCTCCCAGCCTTGCAGTGTCTGGAATCTCTCCTTGGTAAACACAGACCTTTGGAAGCCACGGGGCTGCTGGCAAGAGGTTGGTGATGCTGGTGTTGGCTTGCAGGTGGTGAACCCTTCAGAAACAGTTCCCAATCTGCAGTCGTGTCTCAATCCATTGGCAGCAGCAGGTTATGGAGCACTGACTGGGAGGTGGTGGTGTGTAATTAGAAGTGGCTCTCTGTGACCAGTTGCAGGATATTGCTGGGTTAATAAATGGTTTCACTCGTGTTGTCTTGGCAACAGAAGTTTTTGGGAGGAGAAGTGCTTGGCAGGTAAGTTGCTCTTGCCAGGCAGAGGTTGCCATGCTGGGCACAGCACTGTGGCAGGAGGGATGGAGGGTGAGGTGTCCAAAACACATCAGTCTGGGCAAGGAAGGGCCAGGGGGGCTAAAAGGGCCCTGATGCTGCTTCACAGGGGCGTTGGGCGATGCCTTTGCATCACATGTGCACCTCAAGTGCCACCCACGCCCTTTGTGTCACAGTGAGTCACCAGCCCAACAGCTGGAGAAATTATCCAGCCTGGGAATCGGGGGATGGAGCTGCTGGGAGGTTGGATGGAGGGCGGTCAGAGAAGCTCCAGGGCAGCCTCGTGCTGTGCTGGGTGCTGGTGTCACCCCTGGGACACTCATGGTGTGGCAGCTCCAAGTGCTTCAGCAGGTAATTACCAGGGAACATAAACACCACGGTGTGATCTCAGCACACCCTGCTGCCATGTGGGGCTGAGGGACCTGTGCAGCCTCAGCCCTGGCTCTCCAGAAGGCTCATTAGATTTCCAGAAGCTGCAAGAAGTCATCCTGCTGTACATAATTTTAATTGCCTGCTCCACAGTTGCATCTTGGCCCGTGCCTGTCAGATATATGCTGTGCCGCGTGGCACGACCTGCCTGCTAAGTTACAACAGGAATAAAAAAATACTGCAGAAAGTAAAAAAGAAAGAAATCTAATTATGGGCTGGAATGGTGTTCTCAATCTCTATTGCCATCTGCAGCCTGGTGTGTTAGGACCAGCACAAACAAATCAATAAAACCTGCAGCTTTTCTTATGTTGCCTTTGGCACTTGTAAGTAGTTTGTGCACTGTTCATGGGAGCACTCTGGTTTCTCCTCCCTGGTGATGTGCCATCCTCAGCCAGGAGGTTTCAGCGTTCATTCTGTTTGCAAAATCACTCCGGGATGGGGATTTGAAACTCTGCACCTGGAGAAAGGGCAGCAACGAAAGGGTTAAAAAGAATTATCTGGGCTGCAGCTTTAATACGTGTGTCGTGTGGAGGGCACGAAACTGAGTTTGGTAGGAGGTTCTTTGTCTGGAGCAGCCTTGGCAGTAAACAGATCTGTGATCTCAGAGGCAATGAGGCACCGGGAGCGCTGGCAGGGCCGTGGGGAGCTCAGGGGCCAGGAGGCTGGGGGAGACTCCGGCTCTGAGCGGGGTCCATAGGGCTGGAGCTCCGGGTGTCCCAGCAGGTGCTGCCATGCCAGAGGGTGGAACTGGTGTGAAGCCGCTCGTGTGATGAAAACCAAACCCACCCTCTCTTGCTAGTCCAAGTTTCTTGGAGAGCAGGGGGTGGCGGAGGATGCGAGAGGGCGATGAGCGGTCCCAGGGACGACGGCCGCTGTCGCAGGGCAGTTCACATCGTCACCGAGCTGTGCCAGAAGAAAAGCCTGCCCAGCTTGGACCTGGACACCTGCAGGGAATTCCTCCTGCTGCCTTCAGACCAGAGCCTCATCATCTCCGAGCCAGGTACGGTCCCCTGCTCCCGTCTGGAGGGTGCCCGTGGAAGGCAGGAGGACTCTACAGGGGAAAGGAAATGTTTGGGATCCCTGTGTTAGACCTGAGGGATTGGTCTTGGCACCCTTGCTGGGAGGGTTATTTTCCTTTACACATGTTCCAAGGTGAAGTTTTGGGTGCAAGTACTGCCTCACCTGTTGATGTGGAATGGGAATGCTGCACGGGGGGACAGTCGGGGTGTTCCGGGCTGGTTAATGAGATAAAGTTTCTGTGGAAGTTCCTTTTGCACAAACATGGAGTCCTGTCCTGTATAAAATAAAAACCAAACCAACAAAAAAAAGTAGTAAAGAGCCTGTTGAGGTAACTGAGGTGGCAGAAACTGTTTGCTGCTATCCCAATCTGAGAAAAGGAGGGACTTACATGGATTGCTTGGATTTTAGTTCACCAGTAAGGGATCTGAAGGTGCTCTCAGGTACGTGTTCTACTTTCTGTAAGAACTGCCTGAGTTGTTCCTCCTCAGGTTGTAGAGCCAGGGAGGGACACTGGTGTGTCAGTGATGAGTCAGGAGCAGGAATAATGCTCCGGGAGCAAAGAGGCATCTCTGTGTTGCAAAGGGGGAATTTTCCATACACTCCTGCTCACACCTCCTTGCTCCAGTAAGGTTCTTGCTATCATTTCAGGAGACATTGGCAGGGAAAGCTTGAGTCCCATGTGCTGAGGAGCAGAACCCCAAATCCCATGGTTTTTAGCATTATTGATGACCTGTATGTGTATTCCAACATTTTCAGAAGGATCCTTTTAAGGTTTCTGTAGGCAATGACCTGCCAACACAGGTGGGTTTCACAGCATCACTTCTCACAAACTCTTTCTCTCCTTCTGAGCACACTCTGCAGAGCCCCTGTGCAGCACAGTTGCCCATCAATCCCTGTCCAAGGCTTTCCTTCCCTTTTTCCTGCCCCCCTCATGCTGGCATGTGACTGGCAGCCAGGGCAGGTGTCACCAGGATTCCACCAGCTGTTGGTTTGCACTGGTGCTTCCAGCACTGTTTTGCTGGTATGTCCAGCCAAACACCTTCCTTTCACACCCCACTCTGCCTGTAACTAAATTCTCTTTTTAATAACTTTGTTTTATACCTGCTTGTTCTGGGGGCCTCTTGTCACAGCTGGTCATGTCCTTACACATCACATCCCATGCAGCTCTTTTCCTTATTGCAGATAACTTATTGTATCACTTCGGAATTCTTCACCTCAGCACCAAAATTAACATTTTCCTGACTCTGCAGCAGCAAGACCTGTGCTGCTCTTGTTCTGTCCACCCTGACATGACAGATGTGAATTTATTTGTGCAGCCTGTTCAGGACCTCGTGTTCAGGTCGCAATCACATCATCATCTGCCCTTAGCATTGCAAATTGTGTGCTCTGAGCTCTGGTTGGAGTGTCAGCCCCAGTGCCCTGGTGAGTTGTGCTGGGCTGGCTGCAGGAACAGCCAGGGCTGTTGTCTCTGCTCTGCATGACTGGGCCCATTTTTATGTCTAGACAGCACCGAGGATACACTCTGGGCCCGACATGTGCTAATATTTCTCAATACCTGGCTGTAAAACTGCTCCAGCACGGGAAAATATCTGCTTGCATTAAGTGTTAACTAATGTAGTTACAGAGGTACGAAACCTTTCCCATCAGTGTCTGGATGTTTATCTAATTATCTGCGATGCTGCTTTGTCCATTTTATCCTGAAGTCTTCTGTCAAGCAAATTTGCCCTGGGCTGCCTGGAGTCCTGTGTTCAGACCCAGCGAGCTCGTCCTCAGAAAGGCAGGCAGATAAAAAGTGTGGTTGTGTGAAGATGAGCAGATGGCACGAGGCATGTGCCATGTCAGTACCAAGGCAGAGGAGTCCTGGCTCCTGCTGAAGTGTCCCTGTGGGGACAGCACAGCCCTGGCAACCGAACACCAAGTTTGCTGGAGTCAAATTGGCCCTATTTGTCATCATCACGTGAAGTCTCGGGCTTCTTGGTCAGTTTGTTGCCTCCTGGATAAATCTATTAACTTCTGGCTGAATCAGCCTGGCTGGTCGAGTATCCTGGTGAAGTTGATGTTGAAGAAAGCACTGCCATGCTGCCAAAGCTGGGGGCCAGACTGCTCCTGCACAGCTCTGCCATCAGCCCCACAGGGGCAGTTTGGGTTTTTCTTCTGCTGTTTCATGTGTTGTTGGGGAACAGTATCCTCAGGGAATGCTGTGGAGTGGTGAAGAAATGAGCCAGGTATCACCAGCCTTCTTGAACTGCATCCAAGAGTGGAAAAAAACCCGTGAATATAAAAATATTACTGAACAGTTTATGTAAGAGTAAGGCTTTATGCAGTGATTATTTTTTTTTAAACCATTTTGGACTGAATGGTTTAAAGTGCTGCTGTGGACGAGGTAGATGCTCATCTGCTCTCTGTCCTTCGGGTTATGTAATAGCCGAATCTCCTCCTTAAAGTCAACAAGAGAAATGGAGCTGCAGCATTTCTCCTGTGTACACCCAACAAAGGAGGATTGCAGGGCTGCTGCTGCTGCTGGCAAGTCACCCAGCAGCTAAATATGTCAGAAAAATGAGGTGTTTGGCTGGGGAAGGTTTGGGTCCTGATGCGTCAGGGGGGTGTGAGGGGGAGCTTTGCCCGCAGTTTGGCCCTCGGCGGTGCCAGGAATAGAACTGATCTCTTGGCTGGGGGCCCTGAGATCGAGCGAGCTGCAGCAGCCTTTTGTTGTGCCTGTCTGAAACCCTCCCCCGGAGCTCCCTCCATCTGATAGCTCTCTTCCCTGCCAGGCCTCAGCTGTTGTGCAGGGATGCTGTGAGTGCCACCAGTGCACAGGCACAGTGCCTGTGACATGGGGACAGCATTTACCACTGCTGTGGTGTCCCTCAATGCGTGGACACGTCCCTTCTCTGCCCTAGAGGGGCAGTGGGAGCTCTTGGATGTTTGAGAGAGTTTGTGGTCCAGTCCCATAGAAGTGCAAAGCCCTTGGCTGTGGAGCAGGGGAGCCCCCACTGCCAGGACCCCTCAGCACAGTGAGCTGTCCCCCTTCCCAATTCCTCTTCCCGTGGGAGTGGAGCTGCAGCAGCCTTTGGGAAACAGGGAGTGGTCCAGTGCAGGGCCAGTTGGTCTTTGATGATCCTTGTGAGTCCCTTCCAGCTCAGGAAGGGATTCTTGAGCTGAATTCTGTGATTCTCTGATTCCCCATGGGCTGCTCTGAGCTCCTGCAGTGGAGTGAGCTCTCCCTGCCTGCTCCTGCCCAGGGCTGATCCAGGGGGATGAATTCTGTGGTCCTTGCTGAGGGAAGTTTGGTTCCAGCATCCCTGAATCCCTGGGAGCTGGGACTGTGTCGTGCCCTGCACAGCTCTCCCCACCATGAACTCTGCTGTGACTTGTCAGGTTGTTGCTGAGTTTGGACTGAATTTTGTTGCTGACTCACTCCCCAGATTCCCCTGAGCTGGGTCGTGCTCCCTGTGGATTTGCAGTGCCAGGTTTGGATGAGGACAGAGGCTGCCAGCCTGGGAGATCATGTGGAGGGATGGGATGGAAGGTTTGAGCTTGACTCATTCTGAAATGAATGTGCAGAGCTGTTGGAGTGGGACTAGAGGAAGTAGGTTTGGATTGGGTGTTAGAAAGTAATCCTTCCCTGGGAGGGTGGTGAAGCCCTGGAGCAGGTTCCCAGAGAAGCTGTGGCTGCTCCATCCCTGGAAGTGTCCAAGGCCAGGTTGGACACGACTTGGAGCAACCTGGGCTAGTGGAAGGTGTCCCTGCCCAGGGCAGGGAGTGTGGAACAAAGATAAGCTTTAAGGTTCCTTCCAACCCGAACCATTCTGTGATTCCGTGATTCTATGAGTGGAACAGGTGGCTTGTGATGCTGATTTAAGGGATGGTGCCTGGTTATGGGAGAGAATTTACAAAAGGATCAGAGCATATCCGGGAACAAACCCCTGGGTTTGATTCCCACCTGCTGCACTACTGTGCTGTGACTTTCTTTAAATAACCCAAGTTGGGTTTTTTTTCCTTAATGATCCATTTGTAAAACGCTTTACTTCCCTCTGGAAAGCTCAGGATGCAGTGGGTGATGGGCAGAGGGGCTGCAGGTTTTGTTCCCAAAGCCCCACGTCCCCAGCAGTCCCTGTTGATCTCAGCACAATGTGTGTACCCTCCTCAAACCCTCCCTTATGCACTGGCTCACCCCAACAAAATGCTCTTGTGCTTTCCTGGTGCAGGGGGTTCAAAGCTGAAGTGAGAGGATGGAATAGGACAGCTGGGGAAAACCAGAGGCGACTTTAGGATAATCTGTTTTCCCAGCACACGTTGCCAGCTGTCCTGGGCTCTCACCCCCAATAATTCAGAGCACATTTAGTGTTTTGCCCCTTGTGTGAACTGTTCTTTTTGAACTCTCAGTACAGCTCGTACAGCGCTGAACATCCTCCTGGCACTTGGCAAAGACTATTAAAATGTTAAACCAAGCACAGAACTGTTCTTGCTGCGGGCAGAAAAAGGGGTGAATTTCCTTGCAATAGAGGATTTTTCATTGCGGGAATGTTGGTGCAGAAAGACCATTTTTATATTGAGAAATTGCTTCTGGAGTATTTTTCTTGGGAAAAAAAAATTATCCCTTGATAGGATAGTTTGACTAATGGGAAAACTGATTACACCCCCATTCATGGATATGGGATGGCTGCAGCCACTACCTGTGAAATATGGGCACGTCTGGAATTTACTCACCAGCCGTAATAACAGTTTTCTGAATCACCATTCAAGTGGATTTTAAGTCAATATAGCAGTAAACATGCTCAAAACCACCCAAGCAAAGCTAATATTATCCACTGAAGCTTATGTTTCCTGAGGCCAGGCATGTGAGGAGTTGCTCCTTGGGGCAAATATCCTTCTTATCACGGAGTAATGCACTTGTAAAATGGATCTTGCCTTTCCTCCCAGGAAAGAGCCAGCCAGAGCTACGTGCAGCAGATTTGCTCTTTAGATCAAGTAAACCAGGTTTGTGCTCAGGTCCTGGAGGTATCAGGTTCAGACCTTGCTGCCAGGAGGAAGGTTTGCAAAACTGTATTGGAATAGGGTTGAAACCAGCTGTGTAAATGTAGGAAAAATGGATTAAATCGCCTGTCTATGGACACGTGTCTGTGCTTATGTATTGTGTGCGGATCTGTGACTATCCAGCTGCCTCTGGCTCTGCTCTGTGACGGTCCTGGTAAATAAAATGCACCTCTGGAGCTGCGTGGAGTGTGCGTGTTCAGGAGCCCTGTGAGCACCTCTCTGCATAGGCGCAGGTTTGCAGCCGCCTGATTGCTGCTGGTTGATTCATCCCCGAGGCAGAGCGGGGAGGCTGCTCCTGTTTGTAGATTTTTGCGGACCGGGGGAGCCTGTTCCGATGCAGCTGCAGTAGCCTCATGCATAGTCAGGGATCAGCATCTCCAACTCCATAGAAACAGGCGGCGGGATCGCTGCTGGTGTTAATTGATGCTCGAGCAGGCTGAGGGCAGCGACCAGGGACCGCGCTGAGGAGCTGCTGCCGCGCTGGTAAGTCCACATTTCTGAAGTTACTTTAATAATTCTTTGCCTTTTTTTTTTTTTTCCTCTCAACATGGAGCCGCTTATCCTTAAGAAACATTTTGCTTCAGCAGTTTCTGCCTTCGCCGCCGAAACATTTTCTCCTGCTCTCAGTCTCCTCCCGACGTTTCTCACCGAAACCCAGCGTGTGCTTCCAGCTGGTTCAAACCAGGGCGCACACACACACACACACACACACACAGCCTGGCTCCGATCTTCCCCGCCGTTCCGTGGGATGGCTCTGGGAAGGTGGTTGGCGTTTTTGTGTTTGCAGGTGTTTGTTGCTTGACATCTTTGCCGTGCTGGAGTCGCTCCGTGCGCCGTGTGCGCCGTTTGCTGCACACACCCCGTGTGCTCGCCGGCAGCCGGAGCCTCTCACATGTGTGTCTTCACAAAACAGACCCACAACAGGGTCTCACGCCTCATACAATTTGTTATTTAACTACAGTTTCGACTACCCTTGTTTTTCTTACCTGTTTCTTCTTACTGTTCCCCGTTTCTAGGTCCAATCACATATTCTTCCTCAGGACCCCGGGTTTCCATCTCATCTTGGTTAGGCAGCTTTTTCTGGCTTTAATGTTTCCTATTTCTTTTTCAAGGGTGATAATACATATTTTTCCTTCCTATCTGCATATGGTAAAATCAGGGAGCTCGTCTGCAACAGCCCTTATTGCTTCAACCCAGTGGACTCACTAACAGAGCAATCACGCTGGCAGTTGTTTGGGAGAGATGCAATTAGTCTCTCTGCCATGTATTGTCTTTAATTATACTTGTACCTTGCAAAATGGCATCCTGGAGGGTCAGGGAGGGGATTTTTGGAGTGATTATTAACTGTACAATTCACCAGCCTGGGGAATAAAGAAAGTTATCCTTCAGGGTGTCTCCCAGGTAGCGGAGCCGCAGATGCTGATTGAGGGTGTCTTTATGTTTAGTTCAGTTTGTTGTGCTGTAGCAGGTTCACGTTTGACAACATCACAGGAAACTGTGCAGCAAAGCCTGAAGGCAGGATGCCAGGAGCATGGTTCATACAAGCCCTTTCCAAGCCATCATTAAGACACACAGCCCTAGACTGTTTGGTTCCATGGAATAATAATTGCCCAGGAATTCTAGCACAGCTGTGCCTGTGGGATTGCATTACTCTGGTTTTCTCTGTGTGTTTGTAGCTGCTGCAAAGCAGTGAATACACTTGTGTGACACAGTGTGAGGTGAGCACAGAGAGCACCTCCTCATTTTATCCTCTCCAGATGCAGCACTTCATCTCTCGGATGCTGGGGAGCATTTGCTCGGAGTTATTTGATCCCAGGTCTGAATCTGGGCTCTGGTCAAAACGTTCATTTTGGCAGGATTGTGAGCTGCAGGGTGTGGAGTGATAAGAATCACTGGAAAAGGGAATCTCAGAACCCATTTAATCAATGTGGGGGATCAGGCAGCCCAGCCTGCACACACCACTGCCGCCGAGCACATTTGAGGGGTTAAAGATCCCTGCCTTTGTTCCAAGCTAATGGAAGCAGCAGCAGCAGCTAATGACAGGAGCAGAGCCTTTCGGGGAGGAAGTTCCCTCATCATTCAGCGCAGCTTGAACAAAGAAATGCTCTTTTCCAAACCTCTGCATTTCAGAGCAGGGTCCCTGTACCAGCCGTGGGGCCCAGGCAGGTGGGGCCTTCCTGGCTGCTCCCTCTGCATCCTGAGCAGTGCAGGACTCACTGGTGCTGCTCTGCCACTCAGACCCACTGACTGTTGTGTGCTGGGTCTTATTGGCACGACAAGTTGAGAGAGAGAGAGAGACAGAGGGCATGACATGAGCTTATGTGATTGTTTTGGGTCTAGGTGCCTTCATTTGGCAGCCTGAGGACACTGGTCTGGGTATCACCCAGCCCTTGCAGCCCCTGGAGCCAGGGGACTTCTGGATGAATCCTGCATCTCTAGTTTTGGGTCTCTGGTGTGGCAGATCCGGGCAATGAAGCTCCTCCAGGATGCTGCGTGAGCTCAAGGAACCCCTTGTGCTGGAGGAGCTCCATGTCCTGGGCAGGGGCCACTCAGGAAAGTCTCTGGAAAGCTTTCTGTGCTGCCTTGTCCCACAGTTGGGATCTTCTGCCCACCCTGGCTGAGCACTGCCTGGATTGCATTGCTGGGCTGCCAGCACTGGGATGGGGGTCAGCACTTGTGGAGGGCTGGGGTGGGGAGAGACCCCAGTTCTGCTCCCAGTTAAACTTCATCCTGAGATCTTCTCAGGGCAGCCTGATTTTAGTGACTTTTTGAGCCAAAATGGAGTCCAAGAGAGAGCTGCAGGGAAGCCTTTCCCTAAAAATGAATCCCACAGTAGGAAGTGAGCGACAGCAAGGTGGAGAGTGTGGGCACAGAGGCACTGCTGACCTGTGCTGGTGCCTCACAACAGACACAGTTTTGACCAAGTTTTTGAAGGGAAATTTTAAGGTCTTTAGTTGTTTAAGGGAGACAGAGCAACAGCAAAGAGCTTTTACTTGTTTCATTTGCTTCACATCCTGAAATGCAGCTGGATTTTTGCATCCCAGAAATGTCTGGATTCCCGTGGTTTCCTCTCTGCCTGGCTCTGCTCAGCTTCAGGTCTGAATAGAGGCTTCCCTTTATGTGGAACAGGCTCCACAAGGTTCCTCTGGCACTCAGAGCTCAGCTCAGGCCCTGTCTGTGCAGAGTCACATCACAGGAGGAGGATGATGCTCAGAGTCAGGGATTTAACCTCAGCCCGGGTCACTGTGTGTGTTCAGCACCACCAAGTTGTTTACAGATGTTGCTACAGCATATTGTGATAAAATGTCATGGGATTAGCACACAGCCCTGTGCAATAATTGCAGGCAGTGTGGCTTATAATAGTTCATTAGCTTGTCATCGCTTAGGCAGAAAGCAATGACAACTCTTACAATCACATTTATAATGCTCCAGAGAACAGTTGATTAAGTCAGAAAGTGACATAAATCACCGGGAAATGTTTCCTTCGGCTTGAAAAAGTTGGGGTTTTTTCCTGTTTTTGTCACTTCTGATAACAGAAGTGCTGTGTTTCTGACAGCCCAAAGTTCCCCTTTGGGCTGCACACGCCAGCAGAAGTTTCAGTGACAAACGTGCCTTGGACACAGCCTGGAGGGAGAGGCCAAATCAGTCAATAACCACTGAATACCAACATTTTTGGTCTTCAGGAGCCTATGATCTGTCCCCTCCAGCCCAGCTGTTCTGCTGGGGCACAGCCCCACTGAGTGGGTGTTAGTTCTTGTCTCTGCTGTGTCTCTCAGCACAAAGCCCACGGTTACCAGTGGGCGAGGTGACAGTGGGAGAAAGGAGTTTTGTCTGCAGATCCCTCTGGGAATATCAAGCTGAGGATGGGTTAAGGACTGTCCATAGGCAGAGCCAACATCTGAGAGGATGGCTGGAACATTGGATTTGGTATTACAGCTCAGCAGAGGTGTGGGCTGGGTGGTATTTCATAGCTGTGCTTTGGCTGTTCAGAGCCTGCGAGGGCAGAGGCTTCTCCTGCCTGGAGCAGCCATGCAGAGGGCTTGTGCTTGTCAGCTGTTCAGGATATTTTGCTTTTTTTGGGGGGGCAATTAACTCTTTCTCCATTCTATTACAGTGAGCAAGGCACAAGCTCCAGGCTACCAAACTCTCATCTTACATCACATCCCTTTCTTTGTGTTTTGTGCACTTTCATTTGGTCAGAGTCGATGATCTTGGAGGTCTTTTCCTTAATGATTCTATGATTTGTATGTGTTTATTTATTCTTTTTTTTTTCTTTTTTGCTATGTATACATACAGGGCTCTAAAGTGCCTCATGGTTGACTCTGCACTTAAAAATCACGTTTGGTCTTTCCCTCTGAATGATTTTGTTCAGATTTTCCCTCTGCTTTTTTAAACTCTGCCGGGGGCTGGAGCAGCTCCTGTGACTGAGAGTATTTGCTGCCTCTTCCCTGGATGATAGAAGGGCCAAACCATGAACTGAAGAACACCAGGTAGCAAAGGGTGTGGCAGTGTCTTTTCTCTGTTTAATGCACTTGTCTAAGCATCTCTCTTAGACCCTGAGCTGTGACAGTCCCCAGCGAGGGACCAGGCCTGGGGTGCAGAGAGGACGAGGACAGCGCAGGCATCGCCTCCTCCGAGCCAAGACACAGCAGGAGCTTCAGCTGTAGCCTGGATATGTAGGCAAGAATAAAAACAACTCTCTTTCCTTCTTGCAGGCAGGGCACAATGCAGGTGACTGCTCAGGGCTGTCCCAGGAGCCCATCCTCTCACAGCCATGAGGAGCCACAGGCTCCAACATGACATGGGAAAGCCTGGAGGCTGTGGTTGTTGGAACAGAGATTTATTCCATGTGCAAATGTATGGCTTAAATATTTTCTCCTTAATTATAATTTGAACTGGAGTTTATAACATTTGGGAATTTGCAAGTACTGGCAGTCACAAGCTTTCCAGGGAAGCAAATTCTCATAGAAAGCTCTTCTCTGTGGTGACCAGGACACGACCTGATGGAACAGCTGGAGCTGTGTCAGGAGGGGGTTAGGCTGGATATCAGGAAAATGTTCTTCCCCCAGAGGGTGGTTGGGCACTGAACAGGCTCCCCAGGGCAGTGGTCACAGTCCCAAACCTGTCAGAGCTCAAGGAGTGTTTGGACAATGCTCTCAGGCACATGCTGGGATTTTGGGGTGTCCTGGATGATCCTTGTGGGTCCCTTCCAACTCAAAATATTCTGTGATTATAAATTATGCAATAGTTAAAGGAACAAAACCTTGGCTGAAATTGTCCATGTCACACATTCTAGCTCCTTTCCCAGCCACAGAGCCACATCCCCATAAGAAACACAGTAAATGGTGGGAAAAGCCCTGGCATTGCCTAATGAAGGAAGTTTTGCCTGGATGGGAATGATGAGGCTGCTGTTTGCACTTGGGCCATAGATCACAGACACTTGAAATGCTGGATCCCTGCAAGGTCTCCATATGAAGGAGGTTGTCTCCATCCTTGCAATAATGAGATGGTTTGAGTTTTATAGTCTTATATAATTACTCTCAAAATAGCTTCTGATTCATCCTCCCCTTTGAAGCTTATAGTTTGCATTCCAATAAGCCCTTGCATGGCAGGAACCCTGTGGTAGCAGCAAATTAATTTTTAAGAAGTTTTTTGCTGTCTAACTGAAACTTTGGCATATCCAGTTTGAATATTCCTGTCCTTGTCTCCCCATGATCCGTTCCACAGCTCGGTGTGTGCAGGAGATGAGGAGGCTCCATCAGGGTTCCTGGGGAGCCTGTGCTGGCAGGAGGAGGCTGGTGGGAGCTGATAGTACAGGACTCAGTGTCCAGGGCCTGGGGAAACACAGGAAAAGGAGAAATCTCCTTTCAGCTTCCAGGGAGGCATTTCTTCCAGGGAGACTCTGTGGCTGGAGGGTGCTCTGGGCAACCTGGTCTGGTGGAAAGTGTCCCTGCCCATGGCAGGAGGTTTGAATAAGATGATCCTTAAGGTTCCTTCCAGCCTAAACCATTCCATGTTTCTGTGATTCTATGAGTGCCTCCTCTCACAACATCCAGCTCATGAGCATTCCCAGCATTCCCACCCCTCTGCTGCTTTCAGAGGGGAGTTTGCCTTTGAGCTCCATGTGATGAGCTCAGTGTGGAAGTTTTCAGTCTGTGAAAACTTGTTGTCAATTCAGATTCACCGCTCTGTCTTCAGTGGGATTGCTTGTGGTTGATGTAGAATAACAAAAGAAGTGGATTATTACTTACATGACCAAGAGAAAAAAACCACTCTGATTAGTTTCTCTGTTGACCAGTGACAGGACCCGAGGGAATGGATGGAGCTGTGTCAGGGGAGGGTTATTAGGAAAAACTTCTTCCCCCAGAGGGTGGTTGGCACTGAACAGGCTCCCCAGAGCAGAGATCATGGCCCCAGACCTGCCAGAGCTCAAGGAGTGTTTGGATAATGCTCTCAGGGACAGGGAGGGATTTTGGGGTGTCCAGTGCAGGGTCAGGAATTGGACTCAATATTCTAAAATTCTATGATTCTGTTTTTTTTTCGGGTTGAGTCATGGTACCAGCTATTTCTGTGACTTCAATCCCTGTCCCACAAACTCTCAGGATATGTCACTGTCCTCAGCTGGGTGATGGTCCCTGTCCTCCTACAAGGGATCCTGGCAAGCATCCAAGCTCTGGTGGGTCTGAGCAGGGTGTCTGTAGGTGTGGGTAGAGCCATAAGTGAGTCCTGACCTGTGCTCCTGGTGCTGGGATCACTCCCTGCACAGGAGCAGTTGGGAAGGTCTAAGAAAACAGACCTGTGACCCTCAGACCCGAAGGTGATCGATGTCCCCGGTGCTCTGGGGTCAGATGTGGTGCTCTGCAGCCCTTACCACCTCCCACAGCATGAGATAACGTCTGAGGGGTGGCAGGAGCTCTGCTCCACCCAGAATTGTGGTCTGACCCGGTCCTTTAACATCTGCTGAGCACTTGATGAAATATTTTCCCCTCGCTGAGACCCACAGCTCTGTGATGGTGTTGGAGCAGCAGCTCCTGCGCTGCCAGGCTGCCTGGGAAAGGCGAATTGACGGCAGTTAGACTTTGAAGTGACAGCTCCTAATGACTTGTCTAGCTCAGGAATATTTCAGGGCATATTCCTGTAGCTCCTGGCTGCCTGGAGAACGCCACCAGTAAATCAGGAAGTTGCTGAAGTTTCAAATGACAGCCAAATGGCAGCGAGGGGGCCTGAAATGTGACAATGAAGCCACCAGCAGGGGACTGGCACACTGGACACCGTCCCAGCAAACACAGGCAATCAGGGAGTGGGCTTGCAGTGCCTCCCTCCCGCTGCCACGCTCTCTGCAGCCCCCGGTGCCCACTTAGCTCTGGGCTCTGTAAACACAGCTGCCAGCTGATACAGGGATTGGAGCTGTGTGGGGTGACAGGGACAATCTGATCTTTTTCATCTGCTCTGTTACCATTCCCGAGGCTTGGAGAGGGGATAGGGAGCTGGCTGAGAACTGCTCTCTGCTGCACTGCAGTCGCATCTCATCCAGCTCAGCATTCCAGGATTTACAAGCCAGTTTCCTTTCCAGAATCCCTGTTGCAAAGGGCTCTGTTTGCTGCTGAGCAAACAGCTCAGCATCACCCCCCCGTGGTGCCCCTCAGGGTTTGCTGTGTCCCCAAAGGGGTCATTCCCATTTGTCTCTGTGGCCCCTGGTTTGGTTTTGGCTGCGATGCTGCTGCGGGGATCTAATATTTGGTTTCTGTTCCACCCAGTCCCTGTTCCTTCCTCCAAAGCTGAACAGCTTTGCTAAATAAACATGTCTATGTCTGAGGTTTAATGGAACCCTCTTCCCTCTCCGCAGCTGCTGCCCTCTGCTCCCCTCTGCCCACAGGCCTCTGAGATCCACCACAGCTTCTCGTGCCCAATTTCCAGCCCTCAGCTAATCAAACTCACATTGCTGATGCTTCTCAATTGAGAGAAAATGAGATCAGCAGTTGGTGGGTGCCTCACGTGGTCCGTTGTAGCCCCAGAGCTGCCTGTCTTCTCCTCCAGCAATAACTCTTGTAGTAATCCATCACTTGAGTGCGTGATCCCTACAAAGCCCTGCAGAAATAGAACAATATATTCTCACAAGCACTGTTGCAAGAGAAAAATGTAGCAGAAAATGGACAGAGGAGCCTGGAAATATCTGCTGGCGTGGTGTGAGCGATGGCTGGTGTATGACACTGGAAAACCAGTCATGCAAACAGTGCAGGAGAGGAGAAGGTACCATCACCCCCTGCCTCTGGGATCTGCCATCTCCTGGAACTGCTCTGCTCTTCCAGGACTATTTGGGGGGGAAGATGTTACATGCTCCGAGTAGTAGCTCAGAATAGCTGGGAGCTGCTGAAGGAAACCCAGTGGGGAGCAAATCAGCCCAAGCTCTCCAGGTTTTCCATGAGCAACTGGAGAACCTACGAGTTAGAGCCCCTTGCAGGGAATCACAGAATCACAGAATATGCTGAGTTGGAAGGGACCCACAAGGATCATGGAGTCCAACTCTTAGCTCTGCACAGGACCCCTTTGCTCTTGGTAGGATCAGTTTTGAGGCTGTGTCTGGGTCTGTGCATGAGGATGGAGCTGTGGGACCAACTGTGCTGTGGTGACAGCACTGCTGGTACCCAACATCAGTGGAGGGTCAGGTCAGGGTGTCCCCTCTGCCTTGGTGAGAAGCTCCAGGGCCTGAGAAAGGTGTCTGTCCCCTTGCAGGTGTCACAGAGCTGGGAGAAGGGGACAGTTGAGTGGTGGCCACTTCAGCTGAGCTCCTCCAGCATCACTCTGTCCCCACACAGCACCTCTGCCTGCAGCACTGAGTGTTTCCAGCCCATCAGACGTCCACTCGTGGTATTCCAGCTTCCTTTAAATACAACAGGTAGCTGGAATGACTAATGGATGCTGGAGTGCTGAGAGAGCCATCAAGTGTGTTTTGTTTTCTCTATGGGGAGTGGGTGGAAGGAAAGCTAAATTACATCTTCAGGATATTAAATATAACTCTTCACATTAAACTCGGAGTTAGCCATGAATCTCTTTAATGGCAGTGCAAGCTGCTTCACAGCAGTAAAAGTCAATGTTGCCACAATTAGACCACTATTGTCTTGCAGTTAACAGACTGCTGTAATCATGACTTTGTCATATTATTAATCACTTTCTGTTTGGACTTTGCTAATTATCCCCTTTGGTAACTCAGTTTGGGTATTATGGAGTCATCAGGGACATCAAGCTGAAAGGTAGTTGGACCATATCTCTTAATTAGTTCCCATCCAAGACGAAACAAAATGGGTGATTTTACTGATGAGCTGCTCCCTGAGTCCACAGACACCGGGGTGAGGAGTGCTGGACTAACCATGGAATGATTCCCTCTTCCTCAGTTTGCTTTTAGCTTCACAGTTTTATTGCCCCACTGGCTCTTCGTCCTTCCCTGGGCCTTTACTCTTTGATTTAAAGGCAGTAAAAAGCAGTGACCTTCTTGGAAATTTTACAGTTTTGAGCCATTCTGTGAGTTTTTTGGTAAGGTTCAGTAGCAAGGGGTTTAGATGTCACAAAATGGGTAAAAAACAAAAACCAATAAGCCAAGTCAGGGCAGAAATGAGATCATTTGTGGGTGGCATTGATGGGATTCAGTCTCCTTGATGCTCTTGGCATCCCTGTTGCTTGCTTTCGGCTTCAGGTCTTTTTTGTGGTGTTTTGGTAACAAGTGGGTTGTATAATAAATATATAAATAACAGCTTGATGAATTATTCTAAACATACCAGCTCATGCAGGTAGATGTTCGTGTTCATACCCATGTCTTTCCTGTTCCTTGTTCTCCTCTCCCTCCTCATTAGTCAGTCAAGAGCTTCTTTACTGCTGCTCTGTGGCCAAAAGCAGTTTCCAGCTGAAGATTCCTCTGGGAAGCAGCTCCTGCTCCCAGGGGGGAGCGAGACTGGAAAATAACCATGTTAATTTGTTTTTGAGACCTCCTTCTTTTAAGCTTGATCTTTTCAATTACAAGTTGTAATAAACCCCATTTTCCAGCATCACGGTGTCTCTCAGGGGAACTGGGAGAGGATGAGGGACCAGCACGGAGTTTGATAGGACCAGGGTGAGGAATGGCTGGAGCTGCTCTGCACCTCCATCACACCACTTACCCGACAGCAAAGTGACAAATAACTCACTGGTAATTTTTTTAGGGGAGAATACAGTAAAAACATCGTTCTTGTCATGTTTTTCCTCAGGTGAGTTGTTTGTCAGAGTGATAATGTGACTCTGTCCCTCGTGAATGGTCAGGGGCTGAACTGTTCCTGCATTAGACAGACTCCTTCCTCACTGCTGGATACAGGCACATCCCTCTTTTCCCCCTGCTTAGGACATCTTGTCCAAACCTTGCACAGGGTTGGATAATTCTAACCAAGAAACTCATTCTTCCCCTTTTCTTAGGGGTCCTTTTGGCCTGTTCTGTCTTTGGGGGAACTGGCCTTACCTGCCTCTGTGCCAGGAATACCCAAGCAAGCTCTGACCCTGAGGCATTTTCTGCTAGGTGAGGAATTATCCTGTTTTTACAGTTCCTTGTAAGTTAAAGGACATTTAAAGCATAACATTTTGAATACTATGTATTTTCTAGAAAGTAAGTGGTATTTTCAAAGTCATAAGAGAAAGCTCATTAAGTCAATGAAGGTCAACTCTGTCCAATTGATATTTAAGTTTAATAAGTCACGAAAAAGTCCTGGAGAATTCAATGTCATTTTCAAACAACCCAATATTCTAACCAGGCAGATGCTTAAAAACTGCCTGTAAAATCCTGATCCCTTCTCCTCCTGCTTTATGGCAGCTGCCAGAGGAAGGAGTAGGAGGTCATGCATAAAAGTGTCTGTAATCCTGTCAGATACATTATGAATGCCAGCCCGGCAAGGAGTGACAAGAACCAAGATCTTTCTCAAGCTGGCAACAGGTTTTCTGAAGGGAAAACTGATTATTTCTGATGGTTTCTATTAATGAGCCACATGGCCCATATAAATCCTTGGAATGGGTGGAAATAACAGAAATTCTGTGTCATGCAGCAATTCCCAGGAGAGAGAGATTCTGCATCACAATGATTTCCTTTGTACCAACAATGAGGCATTTGCAAAAAGTCCAGGTTCTTGAGTTTTCTTATGAAAGTGTTTGAGTTTCCTGGGCACAATTCCAAGATTTAACTCAAAGTGTAGGGAATTGGTACCTCTGTGCTCTCAGCTTTGGTGAGAATACATTTAGCCAAATCTCTGAGGAAGCTCAGCCGCTGACTTGTACAACCCCATTTATTATTAAATAAGATGGGATCTGTTTATTCACCCCGGCAGCGATCTGTGTTTCCACCTCGGAGCTGAAGGAGAGAATAAACGCTGCAGCCCGACCTGTACAGGAGGCTGGGAAAGGGAAAGAGGAGCTGCAAAAAGCTCTGGATGACATTTATTCTTTCCCTCTGGACCTGCTGGCACCTTCCAGCCCTGCCCTTGGATGGAAAGCACCCGTGGGCAGTCGGGGAGCTTCGCCTCGGGCTCCTGGTGAACTTGCTAAGCTCAGTAATTCTGTGGGAAAAGTTTCCTCCAGGATATCAGAAACAACAGATGGTTTCCCAGGTGTTCAGCAGAACTGACTTGCTCAGGTGTAGGTGTCACATCTTGTGTCTGGTGCTGCCTTGAGATTTCACTTATAAGAAGTGGTGCAGCAATCCTAAATACCCAGGAGCTGCTGTACTCCCAGAGGCACATGAGCAAAGGCCGATGATACAAATGTGTTCCCGAACACTTTGCTGTTACGGTTCATAAATGGTGGGTGGGGTTTTGCTGTTGTTTGCTCCTTTGTGGCTTTCTTTCGATAATTTTAAAATTCGGCTATTTTGTCAATATAAAAACTTTGTCTTTTCTCGTATTTCATAGATTTTTCTTAGCCTTAAGCATCGAGGCCAGGTTGGATGAGGCTCTGAGCAACCTGGTCTAGGGGAAGGTGTCCCTGCCCATGGCAGGGGGGTGGAACTACATTATCTTCAAGGCTCCTTCCAACCCACACCATTCCATGATTAAATGTCTGATTACAGCTGTACAAAACTAAACTATATGACCAAGGGAAGCAGAAGGTCTTTTATGACTCCTGTTTAGGATAAAACACGTCAGGAATCACATTTATAGCACAGAGTTGACTTTCCCAGTTCTGAAATGCGGAGGTCACTGACCACGTTCCTTGGGGCTCAGGCAGGGAAATAAGTGTGGTAACAGAAAACATTTATAGTTCAAGAATAGCCATAAATAGGGTGAATAAGGGGTAATGGTTATTATGTATAAAATTTTGGAGTGTTTGGTGTTTTTTGCCTTTCTGTCCTGACTTGCACTTAGCTAATTAAGGAGTGTTGTTCTACTGGTAACTACAAATAACACAGCAGGCAGTCAGGAAATTGTCCATGAACTCAAAGCAATCCATGTAGTCCTGACACTGCAGACTTACCTCCAGAGCAAACCCTGGCTTCACCATCAGGGACTGGTATTCCTTGTGATCCTGAACTCTTAGAGTTTTGGTTTGGGTAGGAATCTGGGAATTAATACACTGTAGGAAAGGAATTCAAACAGCCAATGTTTTCCCTTTGTGAAGTGCTGTGAATAATTTCATATCCTAGATGTATGCACACACACACACACACACATATATATTCCCTCTTTCCTGATTCTTCAGCCACATGTATGGAAGCTCTGTCTTCTCCAGAAAAAGACTGAAATGCTGAATTACACAACACACAAGGCAAAAAGTGTCTCAGAGAGTCAGAGAACACGCAGCTCCTGTGCTATTCAGAGTAAGGAAGACTGTGCAGTACTTTCTGTGCAGTACTTTCTGTATAACCTCCTTCTACGTTTGGTTTCTCTGCATCAGCAGCTCGTGATCATTTTTTTTTCTTTTGGTGTTGGTCTTTACTTTTTATTTCCCATGGACACATCTGGACAAGATGTGGGTGTTGATAGTACAACACTAATCTACTTCCAGGATCGTGGTAGATGGATTTTTTTCATTATAGTGCCTGAACAGCCGTGGCGTGAAGCAGAAAGGCACCTTCTGCCAGTACAGCACTGGAGATTGTTTCTACCATGCAATTGTACAATTCTTCCTGATTTCAGACTCAGCAGTTTGCTGATGACACAAAACAAACCAAGGGTGATATTTTATAGCCAGTTTAAGCATCATAGTATGAAACTTCATAGCTCTGGCCAGATGGAGACACTCATTTCTACCCAAACGTGTCCCGAGTCTGTCCGGGGATGCTCATTTGGGTTTGACTCTCACTTGAAGAACTTGCCAAGAGCTCTACATTAGTTGTGAGATAAGTCAGTTTGGACCATTTCTTCCATTTACTTATGATTTTCTCACCATCTTTCTTCTCTCCTCTCCCGTCCCTCCCCTCCCTGTCGCTGTTGTTCTCTCCCTGTAGAGCTCTCCGTCAGCCTCCTTGCAGTGATAGTTATTGTGTGTGGACTGGCCCTGGTGGCAGTGTTTCTGTTTCTCTTTTGGAAGCTGTGCTGGGTTCCCTGGAGGAACAAGGCCCTTTCCTCTAACCTGGCCGTGCTGCGGGGCGAGGCAGGCTGCCACAAGGACAGCATGGCAGACAAGCTCAAGGACACGGGGGCCCTCAGCTTCCTGGAGGCCGCGGTGAAGATCAGCCACACGTCCCCAGACATCCCTGCAGAGGTCCAGATGTCCATGAAGGACCACATCATGCGGCGCACACGGATCCAGAGGCAAACCACAGAGCCGGCGTCTTCCACCAGGTGAGTGAGGGGTCGGGATGCTCGGAAGGGATGTGATACCCAGCCCGGAGAAGAGGAGCCTGAGGTCAGACCTCCTCAGGGTCTGCAGCTTCCTCCCGAGGGGCAGCAGAGGGGCAGCTCTGATTTCTGCTCTGTGTGAGCAGTGACAGGACTCAGGGAATGGCTGGAGCTGTGCCAGGGGAGGGTTAGGTTGGATTTCAGGGAAAGGTTCTTCCCCCAGAGGGTGGTTGGGCACTGAACAGGCTTCCCAGGGCAGTGGTCATAGCCCCAAGGCTGCCAGAGCTCCAGGAGTATTTAGACAACACTCTCAGGTGGGATTGTTGGGGTGTTCTGTGCAGAGGCAGGAGTTGGACTGGATGATCCCTGTGGTTCCCTTCCAGCTCAGGGTATTCTGTGATTTTATGATTCTGCTCAGCAGGGTCAAGGTGCTCAGCAGGGATGGGGTGCTCAGTAAGGACACTGCTCTGCGAGCAGCTGGACAGGCAGGAGGATTGTTGAATGAAGCCAGAGGTTCAGATACCATCAGGGAGGCTAAAGAAAGCACCAACACGCTGGATTACTGTCCAAAGATTGGCCATTAACCAATTAATGTGTTAAGACTGGCTTACCGTGGGCCTTTTTAAAAAATCAGGGATTCAAGCCCTATTACTGTGACTTGACCTCATTGTGTCAAGTCACCAGCATGCTTTGGCCACTTTAATTTTGTTCCAACATGAAAGGCAGGCTGAAGTATCAATGATGTACTCTGTCAGACAGAATTAGACCTTTTGGCTCGCTCTCGCTGCCGTGGCTCCGAGCGGGAACAATTAGATCAGCAGAATTGATGTATCGGTCAGTGCACGAGCTCAGAACCAGCTGCAGTTGGTGCTTTTGCCCATCTCCATCTCAGCCAGGGACAGAGACATCAACAGATCCTCAGGACGTGGGGTAAGGCTGGATGAATGTTGGGACACCTTCTCGGCAAGAATACTGAGCAGAGATTTAGATCAGATGTGAGGAATGGGTTCTTTACTCAGAGGGTAGGGAGGCCCTGGCACAGGTTGCCCAGAGAAGCTGTGGCTGCCCCATCCCTGGAAGTGTCCAAGGCCAGGTTGGGCGGGGTTTGGAGCAACCTGGGCTAGTGGAAGGTGTCCCTGCCCATGGCAGGTGGTGGAAAAAGATGAGCTTTAAAATCTCTTCCAACAAAAACCATTCGGTGATTCTGTGAAATACAGTAGCTCTCCTTGACACAGAAGGCGGTGAAACGGGGACAGGAAGGGGTGATGGCAGGGTCCTGGCTGCGCCCCAGCACTTCTGTTTGCTTCGCTGGCCGTGCCCGTGATGTGCAAGGGAGAGCAACTGTGAAAACAGACATTGCTCAGAAAATTGGCTGCATTTCTGCAGAATTAGTGAGGCACCGACCGCAGCCTCCTGTTTGACGTAGCTGGAGTTAAATCAACGCGGTGCCACCTGCAATTGTGCCACACACTCTTTCATTTATCCACACGGCTCTTTGGACTGCTGATTCCCTCTCTGCATGCACATGATCATTCTGTTTTTATTACACCTTTCCAAGAGAGGAGAAAAAAAAAACCCACCTCAGCCTGTCTGAATTAGGACAAACAAAGTGGGACTTGGCTGTACGTGGGCAGGTTTCAAACCCACTTTCTCCTTGGCAGGTTTCTCTGATCCACAGCCCAGCCTAATGCCTCTGAGGAACCTGCCAGGGAGAGTAATTTCTCTCAGCACCACGTACCACCGAAAGCTAATGCTCTGGCTGTACCAGTTCTTGGTTTGGTTAAGTAACTCCATAAACTGCTCCTGTAAACACCAGATAATCTGGAATAATGCCGTGAGTCCACAGAAAGCTTTTTTGCTTTGCTTAGATAAAGCTTTGCTTACACACAGCTTCACTTGTGCTGGAGGGGAGCTCAAGGCAAGAGATGATTCCTGACAAGGCTGTGCCTTCCTCCCTGTCAACAATTATCTATCAGTTTCTGATGAGTCTGTTGGAAAAGTCTGGAAGCAGCAATACCCTGCAAAGCCAACTGGACGGGGCTTGGAGCAACCTGGTCTGGTGGAAGGTGTCCTTGCCCATGGCAGGGGGTAGAATGAGAAGAGCTTTAAGGTCCCTTCCAACCCAAACCATTCTGGGATTCTACAGATAAAACCTCACCTTCTGAGGTGGTCATGGTTCTCTCACAAAGAAAAAAAAGTGAGGGTTTTTTTTGCCTGAGAGAACTTAGTGCCAGTATCTTGGAAGTGTAAGGGCTGAGGGTGGGAATAGTCTGGATTGTTTTTGATCTGGTTAAGGAGTTGTTGGGGCTCATCTGTTCAACTTTGGGCTGTGACTTGTGTAACAGGTGAAAAAATGCAGCTTGTTGCAAATACTCTGGAATTTAAGAGATTTGCTGGATGGGCTCCTTCAAGATTTTTGGAGGTGTTCCCCTCAGTGTTCAACTTCCATAACACACACAATTTCTGTGCAGAGGTCGGGGGGACCTATTGAACTCCTTCTCGTGCTCTCCTGCTTCCTGAGCTTAGCATTCCAGGGGAGAAAAAAGGAGAGGAATGTCCTTGGAAAACCATACGGCTGTCTTGTCTTCCTCCTGCAGGCACATCTCCTTCAAGAGGCACCTCCCTCGGCAGATGCACGTGTCCAGCATGGACTATGGCATGGACCCCCCCCCGGCCGTGGCCGAGCAGCCGACCAGCATCGGCCGCATCAAGCCCGAGCTCTACAAACAGAAAACTCTCGACACCGAGGACCCCAAAAAGGAGGCGGAAAAAACCTGCGGGAAAATCAACTTCACCCTCAAGTACGACTACGAGAACGAGACGCTGACCGTCCGCATTCTCAGGGCTTTTGACTTGCCAGCCAAAGACTTCTGCGGCAGCTCGGACCCCTACGTGAAGATCTACCTCCTGCCCGACCGCAAGCGCAAGTTCCAGACACGGGTCCACAGGAAGACTCTGAATCCCACCTTCGACGAGTCCTTCCACTTCCCTGTGCCCCACGAGGAGCTGGCGGGCAGGAAGCTCCACCTGAGCGTCTTTGACTTTGACAGGTTCTCCAGGCACGACATGATAGGGGAGGTTATCCTGGAGAACCTGTTCGAGGACTCAGACCTTTCCCGGGAGACTTCAATCTGGAGGGACATTCAGTACGCAACAACGGTGAGTGTGTGCCAGGGAGGGTCAGCCCTGCCCTGGCAGCGTGTCTGGGGTGGTGCTCTTGGGGTCTTGTGGGGTGTCTGACAGTACCAAGTGTGTGCTGGGTGTTGCCAGGGTAGGTTGGGGTTCACTTTTGTCTGCGCTGCCCAAAGGGGTGAGTCCTGCACAACTCCCCGCTGATGGGTTTGTTGCCTCCCTGCAGATGGCCCCGTCAGCCCTGGGGACCTGCAGCCGTGGCACAGGTGTTTGCCTGTTGTCACAGTAAGAAAGAGCTCTGGAGGGCCAGTGGGAGGTGCTGGGCTTTGCTGCACTGAGGGATGTCAGATGTGCTGCTGGCAACTCTTCCAGAGGTGGGTTTGGGTCTTTTAGTGGTTCTGTTGAGTTCCCTCTGAAAGAGAATCATAGAATCATAGAATCATAGAATCGTAGAATCGTAGACTCAGCCAAGTTGGAAGGGACCTCTGAGATTATCAAGTCCAACCCTTGCTCCACTGCTGCTGTGGTTACTGGACCATGGCACTGATGCCACATCCAGTCTCATCTTAAAAACCTCCAGGGACGGAGAATCCACCGCTTCCCTCGGCAGTCCATTCCAATGTCTGATTACCCTCTCTGTGAAGAATTTCTTCCTAATATCCAACCTAAACCTCCTCTGGGAGAAGCCAAGCCTCAGGGAAGTCCCAGTTCTTTCCGTGTCACACGGAGCTGGCAAGGGAAGGCACTCCTCACACTGATCACTGAGTGTAGAGCAATGGCATTAACCTTCCAGAATAGCTGCCTGTTCCTCCACTGCCCTCCCAGGAGGACCTGGCTGGTTCTGGGGGCAAACAAATGATTGAGCTGCTTTGCAGCTGGACACTGAGTCCATTGTTGTCTTTGTCACTTCACATTGTTATTTCTGAAACTGAGATATGAGACACCCTCACCCTTGCAGCCCAAAGTGTGGGCCCTGTCACGTCTGTCCTGGTGATTGGCAGAACCCCAGGACTTGCAAAAATCTGTCCTGCAGCTCCCCTTGTAGCTCATCTCCCACCTTTGCTCTCCCACCTTCTGCACTGGGGAGGGAACTGTCAAACACAAACCCTTACTGAGTTGTGGTCAGCAGCACCAGAAGATATTTGCTTTGTAACTCTGCAGGTTTTTCCTCGGTACCGTGTTCCTCACCAGCTGTACCCCCTGGTCACTGCTCTCAGTGCTTGTTCTTCCACTGTGGTGTGTTCAGAACTTCCTAATAGAGCTGTGAGGTCTCATACATGTGCCCAGCACTGTGTCCTGTGCTGCTGTGCCCAACAGGGACATGATCCCAGGCACCACAGGGAACACAGTGTGCATGCAGGATAACCAGGAAATCCAGGATATCAGCCCTGGAAGGTGGCTCTCAGGCTAGAGCTGTCCTGGCAGGGCACAGAGAGCTTTTCCCCTGCCAGTCTAAGGACATGGAGGTGGATGTGATGCCTGCCAGGTACTCTGGGGCAGTGCTGGGAGCTGCTGCTGTGGTGCCTTTTGAGCATCTTGCCTGGAAGTGCTGTGGGAGGGAGGCACAGGATCAACCACGAGGAAAGTCAGTGGTGTTAGCAGGGAGCTCACAGCTCTTGGCTTTCAATCCACAAATAGCCATGGCTGCTACGACTGATGGATGGTAATGAAAGGAAAAACGCTGGCAAAGAGTCAAGGAGGCACCAGGCACATCCTTCACCTGGCAAAGAGCTGCTGGGAGGGGAACAGGGTGCATCAGATGTGCTGGTGTCTCATGGAGGAATCTGCCCATCAGCTCTGCAAGAAATAGTGGGTGTTTTCCCAGCTAAATAAACTAATTTAATGGGGGAAAACCAAGCAAAAACGGGTAAAGATACACCAACAGAAGGGTTGCTGAGGGAAAAGCCTCCAAAAAAGGTGTGAGAGGAGCAGAGTCAACATCATGCCCAAGGCATGTTCGTGTAGCAGCCTTGCAGAGCTCCCAAGGACACGTCCAGTGCCACATTTGGCTCCATCCCCTCGTTCTCTCTGTGCCATTCTTAAGGAATGGGCTAATCCTGGTACATCTCAGCCAGTTGTAGCACACCCAAGGACGTTTCTGTTTAATCAAAATTGAGAAGGGTAAGTACAGTTTTCATAAAACCCAGAGAGAGCTCTGGGTGACTAATAATACATTAGATCAATCGTGTGGGTAAGAGGATGGGAACACATTTAGGCAAAGACCTAGGCTAGTCAAATAGCCAGCACTCAGCTGCTTAATTAATGACTGTACAGCTTGTGAATCAGTGAAACACTTTTGGTTTCAAGTCTGCAAAGGTTATTGATTCAGAGCTTCCATTATTTCCTAAAAGGTACCGATATGAATTTTGGAAATGTCCCAGTGTCTATAATCTGCAAGAAAATGATGTACCCACAGGACACACTTTGCTCTCTGGTATTTATGGTTGCAAAGAAAAATCTCTTGCCCTGATACAAGGAAGTCAAGGAACAATTTATGTTCATTTTATAGCCTGAACAGGTCCTCCCAGTGCCAGAAGATGAACAGAAGATGAAATGGTGTCCAGAGTGTGCTCTCACCATCTCACACAGTCAGTGATGTCTCTTCTGACGTGTGTGTCCAAAGTTTCCTGCCCCTCGTCCCTCCCAAACCAACTAAGAACAAGGAATGCATGAAAGAATAGACCCAGTCAAGAATAATGATTTTATATAATATTCATTAGTATTCTGCACATCTAAGTGGAATAAAGATTTAATCTTTGCCTTACCTGAGAACGAGCAGGAAATAATTTGGCAAAAATCTCATCCATCAACAAGATCTATTCCCCTAACACTTAGCAAAGCTTTAAGTGCATTTACTTGTCTTTCTAGTTCCATCACTCTCCTACTAACAGCTACAATTTCTTTTCAGCAGATCATTATATCACATTGAAAGGAATCAAACACAGCTTCCGAAAATAAACGGGTTGTTTGCTCTACAGATGTGGGATCTGTATGTAGAAAATAAGAGATTTTTCTTTTTAATCCATTTTTAGAAGGTGTTTGGAAATCTTTCTGCTGACTTCAGATATAATGATGCTTTCTAGTTTAAGTAAGACATTTGGTTTGTTGATGTTCTTCCCTGAATTCCTGTGGGCAAGGCAATGATGGAAAGGGCTTTTAGGAGGTGTAGTCGATAAAGCTCCATGTACAAGGGGTGCTAAGAGCAATGTATAAAAGTTATTTGATGGGGCACTAAAAGAGTAAATTGTGTTGGCCTCTGTGTAATCCAGAACTACCAAACACTTCTGAGTGCCATCTGCTGGTTAATTCACCATTTATACACACACAGACACAGCCCCACACTGTGTCAGCTCCTTGAAGGCATCTCAAAGGGGTTGGGGGTCTAATTGACAGTAAACTAAAAGCTCAATTGCCATCAAACCGTGCCCTTCATGGTTCTCTTCTGATTTAAAGCTACGACCCCCCAGTCAGTAACTACCCAGAAAATCGAACTCAGCTCCAGAGAAAACCACTGTGTTACTATAAAATAATTTTCCTTTTCTGCCAAAATACTGAGCACCATCAAAGTCCATAAACCTCTATTACTGAATTCTCCCCTGCCCATGGCAGGGGGCTACAACTGGATTATATTTAAGGTCTCTTTCAGCCCAAACCAGTCTGTGGTTCTGTGAGCAGATGGCACCAGCTGTGCTAGGAAGTTTCTCATGGAGTTTGTTGCAGTGCACGACCAAAGAACAAGGCACCCCTGCCTGTCAGGGTCTCACCTTTCTGTCATCTCACTGTGTTTGTATCACATTCCTCCACCTGAGGAAATAGGTGTTAGTCTCTCACACTTGGCTGTAGGAGATGTGCACTGTGCATTCAAATAAAACTTGATACTAATATAATTTCCTTGCTGGCACTGATCTGGTGTGAGATATCCCATCACTTCTGTGTGAGCAATGGAGCAGAAGAGCAGGGCTGTGATGTTGTCACAGGAAGCACATACTCCTCTGAGGCAGAGGAACACTGTCCTTAACTATGATGTGAAGCTGTAACATATTTTTCCTGTTCCTTATAATAATTTTTAGCCAAATAACGTTGGGGTGCACTGGAAGCACCACCATACAGTGAAATGTCCTTCACTTCAAATGGCAGAACAGAGAAAACAGTTCTGGCTGACTGTTCCTGCACGTTTCCAATCTCATGTGTTCTCTGTTTTATTAAAGGAAAGCGTGGACCTGGGCGAGATCATGTTTTCCCTTTGTTATTTGCCAACTGCAGGTCGCCTCACCTTAACAGTCATTAAATGCAGGAATCTCAAAGCTATGGACATCACTGGTTACTCAGGTGGGTGCTTGGTGGCTGAGGAGGATCCCATTGCATCCACATTTCCCCCTCCCTCTCAATATCCTCAGTGGATGATGGGCTTATGTCTCTGTGTCATCATGGAAACACCTGACAAAGCTTTGTCTGTGTTTTGTGTATGAACAAAATTTTAGAAGTAGAATTGTATTTTAAACTTGTTCTCCAGAGCCTGAACCCAGGGAAGGTGACTGTACACAGGAATATACAGAAATATTCATGGAGCCTGCCAGTGGTTTCCCATCCCCAGTGAATGGTTTGCAGGGTGAGAGCTCTGATCCATCTCTCAGGTTGGACACAGACCTGTTGCAGACACTGACCCCAGCAGTTTTATGAGAATAAGGTGTTTTCCACTATCCATCCTTTCACTATAGCCAGAATCAACCATTTCACCCCAAAATTAGGAAAGGATCATGGGTCACCTGGCTACATTCCAGGGGAATGTACATTCCAGTACTCAAACAGAAGGATCACAGTCACCTGAGGACTGTTTGCATTCACAGTTCTAAAGAGCTGATCTGTAAATCCAGCGTGCACAAACTCTGGTTTTCATCATAAAAAGCAGTTTCTTTCCCGGAGATCAACATTTGAATTTCATTGTACAAAAGGCAATAACAACACAGACCTTTGCAGAAAATGTTTCTGCTCAGCAGGAGCTTGGTGCCTTATGAAATATCTGAAAATTGAGATTTCAGGTGAAGCCAGTTCTGCCTTCCTGTAATAATAATAATAATGCAGTGCTGGTTCTCTGGTGCCTGAACCTCATGTCACCACTCACAGCAGGATGAGAAATGGATTCAACTGGTGTGCAGACATCTCTTTTTCTAAAAGTCAGTTTGAGGAGGGCCTCTGGCTCATGGGAACTCACAGCCCATCCTCTGACAATGCTGTTTCTATATCGCAGCGGCAACAAAATACACCTCTGTAAACTAAACACAATGGTTTTTATTATCTCTTCCTCTCCAGATCCATATGTCAAAGTGTCTTTGCTCTGTGACGGGCGAAGACTGAAAAAGAAGAAAACCACCATAAAGAAAAACACACTTAATCCCACCTACAATGAAGCAATAATCTTTGACATTCCCCCAGAGAACATGGATCAAGTCAGCCTGCTCATCTCCGTCATGGATTACGATCGGTAGGTGGGAGGCCCTGGGGAGGTGGAGGGGAGAGCAGCCCCTTGGGTGCAGATTTTCCTGCTCAACAGCCATTTTCCACAGTGTTTTCCTTGATGGGAGAGCTCTGTGGCATCAACCTGCCCCTGGTGATTTTATTGCTACAGTGTCATTGATATTCATGGTTGTGGAAAACTGGAATAGTGAGTTTGGTGAAGTTGGTCCTTCCTTTGTGGTGTTTTCTTGAGCGAGTCACGGAATCACAGAATGTGCTGAGTTGGAAGGGACCCACAAGGATCATCCAGTCCAACCCTTAGCCCCGCACAGGCCCATCCCCAAGAGTCACATCATGTACCTGAGAGTACTATCCAAACACTCCTTGGGCTCTGTCAGCCTTGGTGCTGTGCCCACTGCCCTGGGGAGCCTGGTCAGTGCCCAACCAGCCTCTGGGGGAAGAACCTTTTCCTGAGATCCAACCTGACCCTGCCCTGGCACAGCTCCAACCATTCCTTCAGGTCCTGTCACTGGTCACCACAGAGAAGAGATCAGTGCCTGTCCCTCTTCTTCCCCTCACGAGTCCTGTGTTCCCCTTTGTTATTTACTTGTCCTGCAACCCATCACCCCACTCTAGAAAGCAAACAGTCTCTGTCTGAGCAGCAATTGGTGTATGAGTTACCCATTACTGAACTTGCACTTATTCTTGCTGTCCACGACTACACAAACAGCCTCCCAGGTCCTGTGTCTGGACTGATCTACGGTTCAGACAATTTAAAAGCTACTCTAACTGTTTTGTCAGTGCTGGGGCTGGGTGTGCTGGCAGTGCCAGGTGTGACCAGACTGTCCCTGTGCAGACACCAGCACCAGGGGCCAAACCTTGGCTGGGAAACTTGGGCAGGGCGAGAGAGGTGAGGGAGAGGTGTTTGTGTTGCTTCTCTGTCATCCTGCAGAGTGGGGCACAACGAGATCATCGGGGTTTGCCGTGTGGGGGTCAACGCTGAAGGGTTGGGCAGGGACCACTGGAACGAGATGCTGGCGTATCCCCGCAAGCCCATCGCGCACTGGCACCCCTTGGTGGAGGTGAAGAAGTCCTTCAAAGAGGTGTGTGGGGCTGTTCTTCCCTTCTCTAATGCATGTTCTGGGCATGAGTGAGCTGGTTCCAGGCTTTCAGAGAGCTTCTCCCCTCGCCTGGGATTTTCTGACAGGAGAAGAGGGAATTTTCTCACCAGAAATGAACTCCAGAAAACAAGTATTTCTGTATTGCCTCGAAATAGCTCCTCGAGCTCACAAGCAAGGATGAGAGAAACTGTGTTTACAGATGTGACTGTTAACATCTTGGTTTTTTTATTTTTCTTATTTTTTTTTCTTTTTAAATTAGAGATTGAGAGCAGTAAGGGAAGAGAATGCTGCTCTGATTGCAGAACAAATTGTCCAGGGATATTGCCTATTTCAAGTTTCAATTTTTCATCCTAAAAGATTTTTCTGTTGACTCATCTCCGAGCCTTTGAGGGAGAATAAATAGAACAAATGTAATTGCTCTAAGCATCTCCAGAGAAAGAGACTCACTTGATGCAGCCCCAGATGATAAAATAGGGCTGAAATGCCTGGGTACCATTTTGACCATCTCTAGCATTTTCTCCCTCCTTGCACTCCAATTTCTCACGCTCCTATAGAGCTCTTTGGCTCTGGCTGATTTAGGTCATAATTTCTGGAGGAGAGAGAAGAGGAAAAGGGCAGGGACGCTCTTGACACTTCAGGTATGAGAAGAAAGCCAGCATTTGTGGCCAGTGATAAGATAATAAAGGCAATAAAACCTCCCACTGCATCTGGGGCTAAGGAAGTATTTTCTCTCAAAGCCATAGAATAGGCACTTAACAAAAAGCATCTTATTTTCCCCTTGAGGGACAGATACTGAGCTGCACTGGAAGGCAGATACTGGGCTGGGTGAATCTGATTTAGTGCATCAAACCCTTTGTTTCTTTGAAATCTGCTCTTTCCTCTAACAAGAAGGGGTGGTGAGGCCCTGGCACAGGTTGCCCAGAGAAGCTGTGGCTGCCCCATCCCTGGGAGTGTCCAAGGCCAGGTTGGATGGGGCTTGGAGCAACCTGGGCTAGTGGAAGGTGTCCCTGCCCATGGCAGGGGGTGGAATGGGATGAATTTTAATGCCCCTTCTGGCCCAAATCATTCAATGACTAAGAAGGCAGTTTGTGCTCTGTGCTCTCTATCCCAGCCCAGGTGGGTGTCACCCAGTGGGAAAACCTGGTAATTAATTATTTAGTGGAAGACGCAGTGGAGGTGGATATCAGATGGATATATCAGATAATGGACACCTGAAAATTCACACTCATGGGGACTTTCTGTGAGCTCACATCGCACCACTGCAAATCAGGAATAATCACACAGGCCAGAACTGGTGTAAATGGAAGCAGAATTAGAACAACGTGCCACTTGTGTTTAGTGGTAATGTTGCCTTTTGCTGGTGAGCAGCAAAAGGCTTTCACTGACCTTGTCATGCTGAAAACCTGGCAGCAGGAACATGAGCCATGTTTGGGCAGGATCCATGTGCCACCTCCCACAGCCACAGGGAGCTGGAGGCCACAGGGTTTCAGCAGAAATGAAACGTGGTCCATCATTTGATCAGTTGGCTCAGGGTCTGTGGTGTCTGTAGCGTGACAGCAGCTGCTGTGTCTGACCCAGGGGCAGGAGTTCCTTCTCCAGGTGATGATTTTTATGGCTTTACTACACTATTTTTCAGATGCAGTTGGGGTTTTGAAAGAAAACTCTTCTAAAGTTCTTCATGATGACTGGGAAAAAAAAAAGAAAGACATTATTATTATTATGAAACGCAGAGAAAGTAAGGGGCAGACATGTAAGATGACTCACCTTCTAAAATATACTTTGAAAACCATGGCTGAGCCCCCAAGACTTTGGAAAAAAAACCTGAGTGAATCATTTCACCCCCCAGTGCACAGGTCAGGAGCTCTGCTTAAAAGGAAAGAAAAAACCCTCTGATCATCTGTTCTGGTATTTCTGCCACAAATTGGTGCACAGAGCCAGCAAGCAAATGGTCCCTGTGTTTATTTGCCCTTTTAGGTTTTAGCACTGCTGTCTGCAAATCCCTAGTGCAGCCTGAAAAACAGACCAAACAGAAAAGGCACAGGCTCCCGGAGAGAAATTAATGGGAAATGGTATTTGCTGGTTACAAGTTATTGCATCATCTTTTCCATCATCTTTTCCGTATGAGTTTGGACATTTTTGAAAAGAAATTTGGGATTTTGGTCCTGTAGCCTCTGCTCTGGGTCTGGTAGAGGCTGCTCCATCCATCCAGGCTCTGTGGGCTCCCCTGTCCATCTGCCCTGAGTGGCCCTCCATCCCTTCTTCACCCTCGTGTCCTCGTGGGGGTGAACTCAGGCTGTGCTGAGCCATCATCTTCGTCTTTGTCTTCATGACTTTCATCTTGGTCTTCGTTTGCATCTTCATCTTCCAGACTGTTTGTTCTGGGCACCAGCAAACGGAGCGTTGGCTTTCTAGTTGATCCTCCTGGTGGTCTGTGACCATCAGCAGTGGCCTCTGCTGCACATCAGTGCCTTTCCTGATTGAGTGCTTGACCTCACACTGAAGGCAGCAAAGCTGGGATTGAAGTGTCTTTTTGATGCCTGAATTGAGAAATGGATGAGTGGAGCTGTTTGCTCCCTGCTTGGGTGTCCCAGCCCCCTCCCCACAGCTCAGAGTTGGAGAAAAGGGTGGGAAGCTGGAATTTCTTTGCTAACCAACACGTGTACTGCCCTGCCTGGTGCACCTTGGAAAAGCTCAGGCCAAAAGAAGGAGCTGCCACTGTATATTGAGCACAGCTCAAAACAGCACCCAGTTTCTGGTGATTTTATGAGCAAAACTCTCACCAGAGGTGTGTTGCAGCAGGAGGATGCCCCAGCCCTGGCTCCCTCACCCTGCCAGAGAGCTGCAGGACAGATGGATGGATGGACAGTGGTGTTGGATGGATGGAGAGTGGTGCTGGACACCCCAGGCTGGGCCACCAGCCTCCTCCTGCATTGTGGGCATGGTTCTTGGACTGTCCACCACGAGGACCTGGCCAGCATCAGCCTGTCCCACCACAGTGCTGGGCTAACATGGCCCAGAAACCTCATTTCTGTGCTGAAAATGTGATTTGGGCCCTTCCTCTGTGAGCTGGTGTCACCCACTCTTCCCTTCTCCTCCATTTCTGGAGCCTTTGGGGAAATGCTTCTGATGCACATCATGTCTTTGGTTGCTCCATATTTATCAACAGTGAATAACAAACCATAATCACTGCACTTCTCTAATGACCATCATCATTAACAAGAGAACATGGAGAACATGTGCAAATGAATCATTAATTACAAGCTTCTAAGTACTATCCTCCTCACACAGATGTTCAGAAGGCGAGTTTCTGAGCAGAAGAGGAGAATCCCACTTGCTGCTGCATTGTGGAGTTATTCTGACAATAAATTCTCCCCCTCAGCACAACTTGTTCCCATCATTCAGCCCCGAGGTCCTGGTGGCACCTGCTTGGCCTCCCCGGGTGCTTCAACCATCCCACTCATTGCTGTTCCCTCTTCATTTCCCAAAACTCCCATCAGCCAGGTCAAGTGATGTGTCCAGAAAGGGAAATACAAAATTACAGCTTGTTCTCCCAGACTTAGAAGGGAACTTCTGGAAATAGGAGTTTTTCTCTGTTGTCTGTGAGAGACAAACTCTGATATCGAGGAGGAGCATCATCAGCACGATGCAAAACGGGCCTTTGATGTTGCCAAGTTGCCTCTGACATCCAGCAGGGAGCATTTATTTGTTCAAAACATTTATCCAGATAACAACTGATAACTCTGCTGAGAGCCAAGTCATGAAGAATAACCATTTATCTTTAAAGATAAGCTCTTCCAGACTTTTGGGCCTGTTTGGCTTTGATCGAAGTGTTCCTGGTTTCTGACTGTTAATTGCACAATGCACGGTTCACCTTTTCTGATTAAAGGAAGGAAAAATATCCCCAGGCTCCTCTTCTGTCGCTTGAACCTACTCTTGGAAAAATTTTCATCACATTTTTGGAGTAGCAACATTGTGACTGTCACTGCAGACAGAACAAGGCGGGGGTGTGGAGAAGGCTCTGCCAAAATCCCATTGCTGCTGGAATTTCTGCTGTCTGCTCTTTTGGTGGTAATTCCAATCAGGAGGTTGTATCCATCATCAATTCCTCAGGGATTTTAGCAAATGAGAAACGTAGGAGAAAGTGTTTTCTTACCTTAAAGCTGCCCGTTTGCAAGGACAAGCTTCCCAGCTTCTTCGTTCATTAATTTAATGCAATTAATTTAATGAAATTAGTTTAATGCACATCTGTGCAGTGAGTTACTTTTACACTGTTTGGGGAAGAAAATTGGCCAAATTCTTGAGCACTCCAGACCCATGGAGCATCTGCAAGTGGCTGTTTGCCTTGCTCAGCCTCCCTGCAAGCACCACACAACCATCCTCTCACCTCCAATTACGCTTCTTTGAGATGCCTTTGCCAAGGCAAGGGTGAAGTTTGCTTTCCCAAGTGAGTTTTCACCCAGAGAAATGAAATTCATACATGCTTGAGCATTAATATCAGCCAGCAAAGAGCTTCTGCTTATGCAAGAGAGGAGGGAGTTGATCTGGGGGGAGAAGGAAGCGGTGGAAATTCTACGCCTCCCGTTGTCTCTGGGAGATGTCCATCATTTGTCATTTGAATTTAATAAAACAAGATGGTGAGATGGGCAAGTACTCAAAAGCTTGAGGAGAAATGGGTTGGAATTGTAATAATAGCCCCCAAGGCAGATGACTAATAATTTATGATCCCATAAATACGGCAAAAAAAAAAATGTTTTGCTCCATCCACTGACTCTCTGATCTGATTTTCCCTTTGAGAAATGTCTCCGTTGCTGTGGACAGAGCTGCTGTGGAGTAAAATTACCAGACTGGAAAGACTCAAGTACTTTTGAGATTAGACAGTATTTCTAACCCAAAAAGACAACGGCAATAAAGCAAGAAAGAGGCGAAAGCTGAACTGAGACCACTTTGTCTTCATGGCACGCGCAGAAACTGTTTATTTTTCCTCTTTTTTTTTCTGAGGAATCTTCACAATTGGGAATTGATTTACAAAGCAATAAAGCAAATTGTTCAGTAATTCCTCCTGAGTGGTTAAACACGGGCGTCCAATAAGTTGGAAGATGTAGAGAAGATGAGAATGAGGTGGGACAGGAGCCGGGCAGAGCGGTGCAGGGATGGGGTGGGAATGCTGAGGAATGGGATACAGGCAGTGTGGAATGCCGAGGAACAGGATGCAGGCAGTGTGGCACAGGGAAGAATTCCAAATAATTTCTGTTTGTTTAGGCTTGTTTTCTCTTTTCTCTCGCAGTGGCACGGCCGGGCAGCGAGCTTCGACAGCCAGGGCTCCTGTCCCTCTCCCAAACCACCCCCCACACCGTGATATGGAGCACAGAGAGCAAAATGGGACTAATCCAAGTTATTTTTGCCCTTGGCCCACAGTCTCAGTGATTGCTGAGTGGCGGTGGCAGCAGCGGGACTTTCTGGTCTAGTTGTTCCTGCGTGAGTAAAGGTAGAAACCCGTTTTGTGGTCAAATATGTTTTTGTCTAATACGTCTCCCAAGGTGATGTTATTTTTGTGGCTTTTACTGTATGGATCTGTTTCCGGAGGAAGAAGGTGGACTGAGACATGAGCTGGAAGTTTGGTGTGTAAAATAATGTGTAAAATAGTTTTTAGTGTCTACGAAGGCTGGACAAGTGAGAAGGTGTGTCTGCAGAGAGCAGAGGGGGCCAGGAGAGGGGACATCGCTGGGAGAGCCCTGGCAGAAGATGGGAGAGACTCTTCCAACCTGCCAGCAGCTCCGTCCTCGTGGTCAGCCCCACCCCAGCAGAGTGTTCCCGGGTTTCCTGTTCATGTAGAGGTGTCCATGAGCTCTTAGAAGTTTGTGCAGTGTGTATCCCAAATTCCTTTTCTCATATATAAAAAATCCTGTTGATTCCTCGAGGGGGGAGGGGGAGCTGTTTTTTTTCCCCTGTATTTGAAGTCTCCCCAGAGTTAATTGCATGAACAGTTTCTTCAGAGCCCTTTGTAGCTGCTGCTCATCCCCCCTGTACATCACCACATTACCCGGAGTGGAGGGAACGCCGCTGCCAAAAGTGGGATTCAGAATTAAAAGGGGGAAGATGACACAGAAATAGGTGGCTATCCTTGCATGACCCCCGGATCTCCATTTCATATATCACCCAAATAATAAAGGGTGAATCAAAGGGGAAAGGGAAACACGACCAATACTTAAAAAAAAAGAAAACTTCCAAACTTTTTTCTTGGACTTCCTGTCAGTACTTCCCCAGGGAATAAAGTTTCTAGGGCCCAAACCCTGGAGGAAGGTCAAGTTTTGGGGAAAAAAAATGAAGCTTTGCTGATTGTTTGGTTGCAGAGGCCAAAAATGAAGTTATAACATCCCAAGTACTTACTGGCTTTGCAGCTAAATCAGCTGATCTTTATCAGCCAGCTGTGGATTTTGGACACTTTCTCATCGTGGATTTTTCTCTGAGTTGAGAAGTGCTTTAGTGCTGTTTATTCCACCCTAATGAAATTAAGTAAAAGCAAATATTTTTGGTTTCGAGGTAAAATTCGCGAGCGAGGCAGCCGGTTCTCCTCCCATCAGGGTTATCAGAACTGCTTTCATCAGCCACAATCCTCAGGTCAACTTCAGTTTCCATTTTCCTAAATGTCACCACATCATCCTTCACTGCACATCACGACTGGCAGAGAGGGGTGTTTGCATTGCTTGGGGGTGAGATGAATCCTTTGTGCAGCGAAGGGTAAATACATCATTTCTCATCGCACCTTGTGTCTTAATTCTCTTTACGTGCCACATGCTATAGGAGCAGAAACTCAATAAAATTATTTTATTTGTAAGCGCTGCCTTGCCTGGTGAAATATTTCCTCTTGTGAAAGCAGTAATGGGGTGTTATGCGGTGTTGGATGGTTGCAGTAATCACAGTGGATGCCATAAAATGTGCTAATGACAGAGCCTGGGATGGCGCGAGGCTGGGCAAGGGCAGACGGCGTCATTTGGAGCAGACATAAGCTCTGCAGCTCCTGGTTGGGCTGGCACAGTCACACCACCCCTTGGGGAACAGTGAGCACCAGTTGCAGGAGGAAAAAAAATTGTATTTCAAGCGCTTACAGCTCATTGAAACAAAAAAAGTGGTAAAACTGCTTTAGCTTCCCAGCACAAAATGCTCTGTGGGCTTCTACTGAGGAACAGAGGGGAGGACGTCCCTTTTGGAGACCACCCATCCTTGCTGGGAATGTCCCAGGTCTCAGTACAGGAAAAAGGCTCTAAGCACTGAAAATAATTGCCTGGGTGGGTCAAACACTGGCCGTGAACCCCCTGAACCTTGGCCTGAGCTGAGCCCCAGGTGAGCAGTGCTGTGAACTGGCAGTGCCCCTGGCAGGTTTGCAGACCAAAGAGCAGGACACCCCCAGAAGAAGCCACAGCAGTCCTGGCTGATGGCACTTGACAATCTTTTAATTGCACCAACCCACTCAAACCCTTTTCTCCTTTAATCCTGGCTTCTTGGGTTCTGGCGTTCCCTGTGTAATCTCCGTCTTTTATCCGCTCCTCTTGTTATCTAGGATTTAGTCAAAACATACGTGGGGTTTGACACAAAGCTGCTATTTTTAATCCTGGCTTCACACAGATAATCAATTTGCACTCAATACTGGCTGTCACTCGTGTTACTGGAAAACTGGATCTCCCGTTAGTGAATAACACCCACACCCGGGGGGCTCAACCCCCCTACAACGGGGATTTTTCAGTGCTGAGGTTTTGCCACATCCCTCAGCGAGGGGATAATCAACCCATTGTGTGTTTGTCATCTCCTCCTTGCAGCCCCTCGAGGAGATTGGTCACACTCACGGAGACAAACTCCACCACCACGAGTGCAAACATTTCCCTTTCATCCACGGGGGGATTAGAGCTCCGAGAAGGAGCTGAGCCTGGAACAAGTGCCATCCCACGATTAGTTAAGTTGTTTTCTTGCTCTTCACTTTCCTTGCTGCTCTAACCACAGAACAGTAACTCACAGAGAAGTTTCAATTACTTCCAAGCAAAATAAGGAGGGTCACCACAGGGCCACATCCCACGGGATGCTCGGCCATCGTGGGACTCCTTTGAAACTCACTGCAGAGGGGAGGATGCTGCTGCAGGCAGCCCCAAATGAATAGTCTATTTTATTGAGTTCTGCAAGAAAAATAAACACAAGGAGCATTCCCAGACCTTCCTCTTATTTTTTTCCCCCTCTTTCTCTTATAGTTTTAGTCTCACAGTCTCCAATTTCATAAAAGTCTGACTGACTGCAGGAAGAGTGAGAGACACTGGAGTGAGAGTGGCCATGTGGGGCCTGTTGGTTTAAGGGTGGGGACACAGAGAGAAGGGAAATCCCACGGGTCCATTGCACAGCTCGTTGTGAGGGATCAGAGGGCTGGGAACTGTCCCAGGCATGTGCCCTTTCACTGACTTGAGAACAAAACAACTTGTACATGGAAAAAAAAGTGAAAAATATCGAATGGAAAGTGAATTTCAGACACAGAATCCCAGAATGGTTGAGGTTGGAAGGGACCTTAAGGATCATCTCATTCCACCCCCTGCCATGGGCAGGGACACCTTCCACTAGCCCAGGTTGCTCCAAGCCCTGTCCAACCTGGCTTTGGACACTTCCAGGGCTGGGGCAGCCACAGCTTCTCTGGGCAACCTGTGCCAGGGCCTCACCACCCTCACAGGCAACAATTTCTTCCCAATACCAAGCCAGGGTGTTATTCTCTGTTATTGGCTTCCCACTGATCACATTATTGTGTGAATTTTATTTTTCATACATCAGCAACACATTTGTTTGGCAAAGAGAGGAGTCTTGTCATAACAATTTATATTTATTCTCCAAAAGTGGCCCTTAATTTCTAATTGTGGAATACTGCTCACAGGTTGGCAAATAACACACACGCACAATAGACAGAGAGGAAGAAAACAACTGGGGTTTTTTGAGGGTTTTAAGAAATAAATCAACGTGTTCTGTAATTATCTTAGGGAAAAAAATAACAACTGAGCAATAAATTTAACCTCAGTATTGATGCTGACAGTGTTTGTGTGTGTCACAGCTGCCATACTAAGGCTGGCTCTGTGTCCCCACAGTCAGGGATCACTTATTCCTCAGGATGTTTTTGGTCATGTGGGTCACTCCAGGTGCCCTGTGCCCATCCTGGGCTCAGCTCTCTGGTAGGAACAGCTTTCAGTGCTTCATTTTCAATTTTTTTTCTTGTTTCTTCCAAAACTGTTTATTTACATGCAAATCTTGAATAGCCTATAAAGAGCATGGAATCACATCCTTTTAATCCCAAGCACATCCCAATCCTGCTTCAGTCTTTAGGTCAGTAATGTCAGTACAGATACTTTTATCTTCACTTACAAGATAATAAATTAGACAGAAAATTATATACAGCTCCTTGCAGAAAAGCACAGTCCTGATCCTTGAGATCCTGATCTCAGTCCTCTATTTGTTCTTCATTTTTACTACTTCTGTTATTTGCCCTCCTAATTGTCTCTCTAATTAGGCAACCCCAGACTTCTCAATCTCATTTTGCCAGAGGTTTTCTCTGCCAGTGCCCTCATCATTCCTGCTGCCATCAGACATCAGTGGAGTTGTGCACTTATTTAAATGCCAGGGCAGGGATCCCATTCCTAGTTTCAATGGATCACGCAAGGATGTTCTCTCTGGGACTGGAAACTCTGTCATTTGTGTGGAGCCACAGCTCCTGGGTGAACAAACCCAGCTGCTGCTGGGGCACATGGGGGTGGGATGAACATCCCAGCATTGGGAATCCTGCACCATCTCCAGGTGATCTCCAGAGCCCAGGAGACCTGGGTTATCCCTGCCTGTTGTGATAGGACAAGGAGGAATGGTTCTTAAACTGAAGGAGGGAGGATTTAGATTAAACATTTGGGAGAAATTGTTCCCTGTGAGGGTGGGGAGGCCCTGGCACAGGTTGCCCAGAGAAGCTGTGGCTGCCCCATCCCTGGAAGTGTCCAAGGCCAGGTTGGACTGGGCTTGGAGCAACCTGGGCTAGTGGAAGGTGTCCCTGCCCATGGCAGGGGGTTGGAATGGGATTCTATAAGGTCCCTTCCAACACAAACCATTCTGTGATTCTATGATTCATTTTGCAATAAAAGGTAACATAGTTTGCTCTTCTGCTGGGGTGAGCATCACCCCAAAATCTGCCTTGTCAGGGGGCCAGAGCTGCAGGTGAACTGGAGTTTTGGCTCTTCTTTGCACATGCACAGGCTTAGAAATTCTGGATCTTTGTCTGCATCTTTGTCTGGATCTTTGTCTGGATCTTTGGACTGACATATCCTTGTCCAAGAGCCAGAGACATTCTGGTAGCTCTGCCTGGCTCCCAAACCCTGCAAGCCTTCAGCTGCAATGCTACTTGGATGTACAGGAAACGTTGGGTTTTTTTTTCCTGGACTTTTCTTAAAGATAATTTGTAATTATATTTTACAGCTTTTTATATATATATATATTTTTTTAAGACAGTGCATTAGTCATGCAAATATAATTATATATCTTACGTTCCCGTGTCAGTCGTAATTAAAAACATGGTATTTAAAGCACATCTATTTCAAAAACTCAATGTAGGGTTCTATTAAAAATACAGTTCATTAAAACTAATAAAGTACCTGGATGGGTCAAGGCAAGCCCAGAGCATGTCCTGTTGCCGTGGGAACAGGAAGCATCAAAGCCAAGTGCAGCCCTGGTAACCTGCAGCACCGGGAATAACCGGCAAAAATGGGATTAGGGGAGAAAACCACCCCAATTCCAGAGTGGCATTTTCCTGGCTGGTTCTTCCTGGAGCCGGAGGAGGTGTTGGGAGTGGATCACAATGCTTGGCCCCCAAGGGTATCCCACGGGAACGGGGTATGGGGCAGCCTGGGGGGTTTGGGGCATCGGTCAGAGGCACATCCAGAGCCCAGACGGGCAGAGAAACATCCCCCAGCAAAGCAGTGGCTGGGAAAGGGAAACCAGCCATCCAATTCACGTATGTAAATACTTTCTGGCTCGTTAATTGCTTCCAAAGTGGAAGATTTCTCCTAATCTCCCATTAGCAGCTGCTCATCCCTCTCCATTTCAAACTGCCGGAGATGAGGGTTTCTTCGCAGTCAGGAGGGACACAGTGGAGGAGCAGTAATTTTTTAATTAAGTCGGTTTGCTGGTGTTCCTCTCAGATGGCTCACAGAAATGAAGGAGGATTTTGCTCATTTTTGCTCACTGCTCTGCTGATTTCCTTGAGACCACCCCTCCAGCCCCAACCATGGACACCCCACCAATCTCCCTCTCCCAGTTCCACTCTCTGCACCAGCCCAGCGGGGACTCTGGTCCCACAGGACCATTCCCATCCCACAGGACCATCCCCATCCCACAGGACCCTTCCTGTGCCACAGGACCCCAGTCCAGCACAGTGCTGCGGGTTGAAAATCCCCTGGAGCACCTCTGCTCCCAAGGCAGCCACAGTGAGAGCAGCTCCAGGCACAGATCCCTTCTCCCAGGGAGGAATTAATGCAGTTTTCTAGGACGTGATGGTTACAAAAACCAGGAGGACCTTCCTGCCTGTTGCATAACCTTGGCTTTATCTAATGAGGCTCTAATTGCTGCCCCCTGTGTGGGCTCTGCAGGGCTGCCCTGTCCTGATGGAGCAGCCCCTCCACAGGGATGCACCACCTGGTCCTTGTGTGGTGAGCAGGGAGGGAATTTTCCCCTCCTTCCTCAGGCCAGCAGGATCCTCCACAGGGCCAAGTGGAAGGGAGCATCCCATGGAGACAGAGGATTCTCCTCCTGGGGCTGCACAGTGGGAGCATCCCTGGTGCCTCAGGACTGGCCAAATGCCATCTTGGGACTGGAGGATCCAGCTGTGTTGGGTTCTCCAGGTTCTGGGGTGGATCAGGAGCCTTTCAAGCTCGTCCCTCCAAGGTGATGCCACCCGTGAGGGCCGTGCTGGTTCTTGGATGCTGCTGACATTCCCAAAGCCAGAGTTCCCAGCAGCAGGAATGAAGCTGATGATGCAATTAAAGTGATTATTTCCTAAACCTGCACATTTCTCCAAGCCCGTGGAAGCAGTGAAGGGGAGAATGGAAGCGCCAGCGATGCAAAGGTGCAGCTGGAATTGCCTGGTTTGCCAGCACAGACCTGAACATCCGAGGGGATGATGACACTGCACCCCAGCTGTGCCAGATTTCATGGGATTTATTGGTATTGATGTCTCTTGATTAAATTACATTTCTTTCTGCATTTATTCTCTAACAAGCTGAACATTCCAATTTCTGAGGCGAGCTCGGGTCGGGAATGGCAGGAGGTGGTGGCTGACACTGACATCGGAGAGGGCTCAGTTGGGGAAGAATGCTTCTCATTTAAACCCCTGATTTCCTGAAAAACTGCAGTTGGGGAAGAATTGACAGTTTGGAGCCAAGCTGTGAGCAGGGATTTTCTGCAGGGGCTCCGTGGCCTCTCTGGCTGCCAAGAATCCAAGGTTGCAAGGCTTGGAGCAATTTTAGATTGAAAGGGAGTCATAGAATCATGGAATGGTCTGGGTTGGAAGGGACTTTAAAGATTATCTAGTTCCAGCCCCCTGCCACGGGCAGGGAATCAGACCTTTCATTTTTCCTTCCCTGAGCAATTCCAGGGAAGTGCTAATCTTTGCAGCATTTTCATTTACAAGGGTTAGGAGGTAATTTTGGAGAAATCCATTTAACTGAGCAATTAGTGAGTCAATAACACACTCCTGCATTTTATTAGAAAGAGAAAAATTGATAATTTCTGTTTGTTTTGACCTTCCCTCCGTGGTAACGGCAGCAATTTCCAGGGATAATCACAGTTACCATGGTTATACCTCCCTCCAGGTCCTCAGCCACCTGCAGCAGGAGTGTTGGCACAGCCAGGGGTGCTGTGCTGGGGGGGCAACTGCTCCAACCCTCCCAGGTCCTGTGTCCTTGTGTCACCCCAGTGCTCCAGATGTAGGAGCTGGAGCCCCCAGGCAGAGCAGGGCACCTGCCCTGCCTGCACCACTTGTCCTTCTCCAGCAGAGAAGATGGGCTGGGGACCTCAAATTTGATGCTTCACTTGGTGCCTCATCCCAGCTGGGGGTGAGGGACTTGGAGGCCAAGAGACAAACAGAACTGCATCTCATGTTTCTTGGAGCTGACTCACGATCCCTGAGCTGCAGCCAGCAAAGCACTGGGAAAGGGACCCCAAAGCCTCCTTTCCCAGGGAGAGGCACTGCACCCCCTCAGCAACCGCTGCCCTCGGGAAGAGGGATTAAGCAGAAAATTCAGATCCATTCCAGAAAGGCTCCGGGGAGCTGATTTTTGGGAGGAAAGAAATTAAAGAACTGCTTAGCTGAATAGCTGAGCTGGTATTTTTCTGTCCTCGGGAAACAACTTTGGTATAATAGCATTAGTAATAATAACACCCCAGAGAAAATCCTGGTGAAATCATGTAGACTTTACAGGGTGCATGAAATCCCTGGGACGGGGGGAGCTGTCGGGGTGGGCCTTGCTGGGGTCAGCAACGTCCCCCTTGGACGGGATGGAGACACGTTACACAAACGGGAGCAGCGCACACGGAATAATCCATCCTGCTCAGAGCACCAAAATAACTGCACAAATCTGTCAGTGAGCGAAACTGCCCAGAAAATATTGAAATATTGAAATACTGGTGCGTCACGAGGCACCTGACAGGGCTGAGAGCTCCCAGTTGGAAGGGTTTATTTTTAATCGTCCTGTCAGGAGGGAAGGAAGGAGCAGACAGCACTGGGAGGGGTGAGAGGAGCTTGAGCACCCCAGCCTGGCTGGGGCAAGGGGGCACAGACCACAGCATTCTGCAGAATTCACCTTTTTAAAAGGAATTTGCACTTCTATCCCTTTGGGCTGCAGCACATCTGCTCTGACAGGGCAAAAGGAAGGGGGGAGTGCAGGGGTGTGAGTGTTGGGGGGGGCTTGGGGGGCTGGAGAGGGATGAGGGGAGCTCTGAGCCGTGGAAAGTACAGCCAGAGCTGGGGTTGGTGTTCGAGGAGGAACAGTGGGGTTGGGGGAAGTGGGGTCAGCCTGAACCCAGCTGGGGCACAATGTGCTCGTCCTCAAATCTCAGCATCAGCCCCAGCATCTCCCCCAGGCAGGAAAGGCTGTGGATGAGGGGACCCCCTGGGATACTCCCCCTCCCCAGGCCGAGCACCCCCAGTTGGACCAGCTCCAGGTGAGGGTCATCCCTGTGGATGGACACACATCCCAGGAAAACCTCCCCTGGCACCTCATGGATCCTGTCCCTGCACCTGCACCCCCAGAGCCTCCTGTCCCCAAACTGCCTTGCAGGACCCCAGGCTCATTGACAATGCCAAAACTGGAAATAGCACAGAGCTGTGCTGGAGCACACACTTCCCAAATCCCTGTAATCCTTCAGGAGACCCCACTTGCAGAGGAAGGCGAGTGTCTCCACGACAGGAAGCGTTTCAGGTGAAACTGGTTTTGCTTATTCTGCATTTTCATTAGGAAATGCAAAGGACTGTAAAAGAGCTGCTGCCATCCCATGGCCCTCTTGGCACATCCGAGCTCATCCCGAACTCCAGTGTCCTCCCAGCTCTGCTGGGAATCCTTGGCTGGAAAGTACTTTGCTGCCTCCTGACTCATGTGTGAGGAGTTCGACCTCAACCAGATGTTCTGTGGGCAGAAAGACCTATTTGAAGTCAAAACCCAGTGATTAGAGTTGCCAACCAGCCATTAAGAAAGTATTAAATGAAGAATTATCCCCCCCTTCCTGTTTCAATACAAAGGCAGCTTCATTATACACTTGTTTGAGTTGCCTGGTTTTAATTTTAGTTCCAGTGTTTCTAATAGGACATCCAGAGCCCTTTCACTTTATCAATTGCTCCTGTGAGCTGAAAAAGAGTCAGGGAGGGGAAAAAAGAGTCAATATCCTTGAGAATTAGACAAAGGAGAAAAAATTAGCCCAAAGATCTCACTTTTTCTTTCCCACTGATAACACAACTTCTCAATTTACTTGACCAAATTGCCTTGCAAAGAGGAGTATTTTTCAAGAGGAGCAGAGATGAAACGGATTATTACTTATAGAGGCTCTTCTTTAAAGAGATAAAGTATTTGGCAATTAAAGCACAAGGAGCTGCAGACTCCCAGGGAAGGCTGTGACTTCTGGAGCAGCCCCATCAGCATATTTTCCACTAACCCCTCGTTTTGGAAAGCGATGATCCCACTGAGGGGTCAGGGTGTGGGGCCACCAGCCACCTCCTGCTGCAGCATGGAAGGAAGGAACAGGAACAAACCTTGTCCCAGAGCCAACTCCACTGAGGGATGAGGGAATGAAGGTTTTTCACAGCCTTCCAGTGGGTCTGTCTGCCCACGTTGGCTCCAGGTAACCTGCCCAGTGCCAAACTGGAAGGCCATGGAATCTCTGCCACTGGTGACCTTGAGCCAAGGCTGAATTTCCCTGGAAATCTGTTGGTTCAGCAGGAACAGCTGGGAGGGCAGAGACAGGGCAGCCTGGGGCTGGGGCCATGCAGGGCAACTGGGAGCAGCCACAAAAACCCACTTCCACGCAGGACAGAGGGGTTTAAAACAGCCCTGTGGGGTCCCTGCATCCCACTGGAGCTCCTGCATCCTCTTTGGGTCCCTGCATCTTGCTGGGAGTCCTTACATCCCACCAGGATGACTGCATCCCATGGGGGGACCCTGCTTCACACCAGGATCCTGCCATCCTGCCATGATCCTTGCATCCTGCCAGGATCCCTGCATCCCACTGGGGTCCCTGCATCCTGTTTGTGTTCCTGCATCCTGCCAGGATCCTTGCTTCACACCAGGATCCCTGCATCCTGCCATGGTCCTTGCATCCTGCCAGGATCCATGCATCCCACATCCTGTTTGTGTTCCTGCATCCTGCCACGAGTCCTTGCATCCTTACCAGGGTCTCTGCATCCTACTAGGGAATCTCTTCATCCTGCTGGGAGTCCTTGCATCCCGCTGGGGCAGGGCTGGATGTTGTTGCTGCTCCTCCCACACTGGGGGCCTGGACAGGGCAGGGCAGTGGGTGGGGAGAATTAACACCAGGGAGGGCACTGAGGGCCCTGACAGCTGTGGCACAACAGCCCCCCAGCTGTGGCACAACCTTTTCTTTCTCCTGATAGGGTCAATAAATATTTAAACAAAAAAAAAAAGGGGAATCAATAACCCCTGGCAGGAGAAGAGCTCTGGCATTCACAGGCAGCAGACCCGGCACGGTGCCCGGTGGGGGTGGTCGGGTTGGGGGGGATGGTGTTTCCATCCCAGGGCAAACATCCCTGCTGCTCCATTCTTCCATGACTGACTCCCTGTTCTGTGGGATATCTGGCAGGACAGATGCTGGAACAGGCTTCTCCTGAGGTCCCTCACTCTGCACAGTGTCTGTGACGCTGGATGGGGACACCTCGGGGACAATCTCTGCTCTCTGTGACCAGGGACAGGACCCCAGGGAGAGGCTGGAGCTGTGTCGGGGGGGTTTAGGTTGGATCATAGAAAAAGGTTCTTCCCCAGAGGCTGGTTGGTCACTGAACAGGCTCCCCAGGGCAGTGGGCACAGCACCAAGGCTGCCAGAGCTCAAGGGATGTTTTGACAACACCCTGAGGGACAGGGTGGGATTTTGGGGTGTCCTGTGCAGGGCCAGGGGTTGGGCTGGATCATCCTTGTGGATCCCTTCCAGCTCAGAAGACTCTGTGATTCTTTGAGCAGTACAAGAGCTCCCAGTCCTGCTCCCCACAGCCCTGTTAAAATGAGCTCCAGCCAGCTCAGAGCTGAACCACTTTTTGTGATCAAACATGTCTTTTTTGTCCAAGTGTTTGTCAGCAGATGAAGATAAGGCCGTTCTCCTTTATAGGAGTTATTCCAAGGCTTAATTAGTTGATGCTCCCTGAAGTACTTTGAAGATGTGGAGTGTGAGATAAGTGCTGTGCTTCAGAAGCCCATCGGGCACTGCAGTTATTTTTTCATTTTACTTCTCATTCCCAAAGTGTTTGTACACAACAAATTCCACGGGAGCATGTGGGGTCCTGAGCAACCTCTGACCATGGTGGGGGATTGGAACAAAATGATCTTTAAGGTCCCTTCCAACCCAAACCAGCCTGGGGTCCCCAACACAGGAAGGACATGGAGCTCCTGGAGTGAGTCCAGAGGAGGCTACGGAGATGCTCCCAGGGCTGGAGCCCCTCTGCTCTGGAGCCAGGCTGGGAGAGCTGGGGGTGCTCACCTGGAGAAGGCTCCAGGGAGACCTTTGAGTCCCTTCTAGGGCCTGAAGGGGCTCCAGGAGAGCTGGAGAGGGACCTGGACAAGAAATGGAGGGACAGGACAAGGGGAATGGCTTCACATGGACAGGGGCAGGGTTAGATGGGATATTTGGGAGAAATTCTCCCCTGTAAGGGTGGTGGGGCCCTGGCACAGGTTGCCCAGAGAAGCTGTGGCTGCCCCATCCCTGGAAGTGTCCAAGGCCAGGTTGGACGGGGCTTGGAGCAACCTGGGCTAGTGGAAGGTGTCCCTGCCCATGGCAAGAGGGTGGAATGAGATGAGCTTTGAGGTCCCTTCCAACCCAAACCATCCTGGGATTCCGTGATCCTTGGCAGGTGCTGCTCAGCAGTGTCTGACCCCGTCCTGCTCCCACCAAGGGCAGCACTGGTGTCACAGGGGGTTCAGACTGTGCAGGACTTGGTTCAGGTTACGAGGTGGTTTCTGGTGCAGAGTCATTACTGCCCCATCAATTTTAATTCAGGACGGAGGAATCATCGGTATAATTATTTACTACTGTGAGATTTCTGAAAATTATATTTCTGCTACCGTAGTTATTGATCTTGAAAGGGGCCATAAATTAACTTGACAGTTCACAGAGCCTTTCACACTTGGATAATTTCTCTGCTTGACTTGCACTGTGTGTTGAACTTTCAGCACCAGCCAATTACAGTCATTCAAAGTGCGTATTTGAAGATTTTTCTTATGCAACCAGAAGATATTTTGATTATAATACAGAAGAACTTGAAGGAAATACCCAGTGCTCTCCACATTGCAGGACAGCTTGAATTAAGGTGGGCATGGGGGGATGCTGAATGGGCCCTATGGTGGCAGGGGGGTGGCATGGCCATGCCATGACCCTGGGAGGGCTGGTGGCCCCAGGAGCCCCCCAGGTGCTCGGCAGTGGTGCTCCCCGTGGGGCTGGCACCTCCCTGGGGTGACCAGGCAGCTCTGTGGCCTCTCATCCCCGAGTTGGCACCAGCAGGATTCAATCCCCACCTGGGGACCAGCCCACAGCTTCACATGTTCAGTGCTTGTCCCCAGAATTGACCTCTGACGGGAAAAAGGGATGCTCACGACACAGAAACAGCTCCTGATCCACCCTCTGTGCTCTCAGGACATTGTGACAGGAACAAATCACAGCAAACCCAGGTTTCTGGAGGGGACCCACGGCATCTCTGGCCAGAAATGGGCCAAATCCTGCACCCTGCAGGGGTGTGGGGCAAGTGGGGCATATGGGACAGTTGCTGCTGGGGCAGGAAGGGTGTGGCATGGTGGCAACAGGGGGCTGCATCTCCATTCCCTGAGGGGCTCCCAGATCCTGCCCTGTCCTGTCCCACCACCTCTGGGGCTCCCCTGTGCAGGAACAGGAAAGGGAAGGGGCTGGGGGGACCCGGGGCCTTACGTAAGGTGGCGATTCTTTGGCTGCAGGGGGAAGACAACTGTGCTTCATTAGAAATAAACTCAGAAAATCAGCAACATCTGGTGTCTGCTGGCTGTGACACTGCCCCAGCATGGGACAGAAATCTCCTTTTGTCCTCCCAGATTAAGGGATTTTGCTGTTTGCTCACAGTTTTGTATAATGTAAAACAAGCTGGCCCTGACCAGGAACCTGCTGAAAGCCTCAGCATCAATCCCTGCCCAAAGTCCCCCAAAACCCTCACCCAAAGCTCCAGCTTCAATCCCTACCCAAAGCCCCCCCAAAACCCTCACCCAAAGCTCCAGCTTCAATCCCTGCCTGAAGATCCCCAAATCTCTCCCTCAAAGCCCCAACATAAATCCCTGCCCAGCTCCCCACCCGAGGGCTGTCTGCACTTGCTGCTCCAGCCAGCCCCGCATGGACTCCCCGCCCTTGGAAAGGGCCTTTTGGGGTGTCTCTGGCACCAAGTGGGGCTCAGAGCTCTGGCAGCCCGGCCCCAGCACCCCCTGCTCCCCCCAGGCAGGTGACCGCACTCGCTGCGTAGTATTTATTCATTGTATCACAGAGAAGAAAACCTCCTTAAATTAGTCCAGGGTTCCGCAGGGCGGTCCCAGGCCTGGTGCCGGTGTGTGAAAGGGGGTGGCCTGGGCGGGGATCCAGCGTTTCATCCTTTCACAGTGGTGGGAGATGGGGCAGAGCGGGGCAGGCCCCTCAGACCTCCATCTTCTTCTTCATCTCCATGCGGTAGATGATCTGGTAGCCGTCGTCCCAGGCGTAGACCTGCCTCTCCCGGGGGCTGTACTTCATGCTGGAGTGGGACCCGTAGCGCTTGGGGAAGTAGACGAGGGAGGCGTCCTCGGGGGCCAGGGTGCCGCTGACGTCGAACACGCACTGGACGCGCGAGCGGCTGGGCAGGCGCGTGTTGTACACCACGTGCAGGGCCCCGCACACCACGAACGCGCCCTCCGCGTTCTCCCGCGGGCACGGCGTGTCCCACATCTGCTCGATGTCCAGCGAGCCCGGGTCCAGCTTGGCCAGGCAGATGTTCTTCTCATCCTCCTTGGTGGCGTAGATGGCCCACAGCCCCTCCTCGTCCGCCGCCACCTCGATGTAGGTGAAGGGGGAGAGCCCGAAGACGGGGATCTGCTCCTCGGCCGGGAACACCGAGCTGTCCACCACCGTCTTGTTGGCCAGGTTGAACTTGATCACCTGGAACGACAGGCCCTGCTGGCGGATGTAGTAGAGGTGCCCGTCGTAGACGAGGTGCCCGGTGCCCACCCAGGGGTAGGGCAGCTTGATGCGGGCGGCCTTGCGGGTGGCGGAGAAGAGGGTGAACTCCCTCATGCGGGGGAACACGTACACGGTATCGTTGGCGGTGCCATCAAACACGTAGATCTTCTCCGAGTTCCCCGCAGCGTCCTTGGTCCAGAGCCCCGAGGTGCTGCCGAAACGCTTCAGGATCTTCATGGCTCTGACGCTGGCGATGGTGTCGCTGCAGTCTGCAAGAGCGGGGTGGTCATGAGAGCCTGGAAACCACCCGGCCCTGCAGCTCCCACCTTGCACTGGCACCACATGGGTCCTGCTGCGTCCTATCCCAGCCCCCAGGCAACTGCCCTGCAGAGACACCCATCCCTGGTGGCACTGGGAAGTCCCCTTGTGCGCCCACGCCACGGGCAGGGGAGTCACCCTCACCCCAGCCCTGTCCCACAGGGCTCCAGCCTGGGGCTTGGATGTGGCCCCCAGGCAGCTGTGGGGATGCAGGATTTTGTACCAGAGACACCTGAGAGATGCCCTGCGGGGACACAATGCCATGGAACACGGCCAGGGGAAACTTGGATCTGGGTGGGCTGGGAAGGCTCGGGGTTACCCCCACATGGGATCATCCCCACAGGGAGCCACGGCAGCCCCTCACCTGTCAGCTTGGTGTACTTCTCATTCTTCCTCTGCTTGGCTGTGGCCACCTGCTTCTCCATCAGGGTCTCATCCACCTCCACGCAGGGCGGTGCCGGGTTCTGTGTCTCCAGGTAGTCCACCTCCCGCTCCAGCCGGTCCACGCGCACCGCGGCGCTCTCGGCCTCCGCCCGCATCGCCTCCCGCTCCTTCTCCGCTGCCTCCAGCATCCCCAGCACCTGGTTCTTGAAGTCCCGCAGCTCCGTGGAGTAGCGGCTGCTCTGGTCGTGCCACTGTGAGATCCTCTCCTGGGGTGATCAAGGGGACGCTGAGGTCTCCACACCTCACAGCCAATCCCACTACCTGCACGTGGCTGTGGGAGCCCCCGGGGCCACACGGCACCGCAGCCCTGGGCTCGTGTCTCTGGGTCCCACTCCCATGACGGTCCCACTCCTGTGATGTCCCCACTCCCACATGGTGCTCCCAGACCTGTGACGCCCCTGCTCCCGTGATGTTCCCAGACCCTCGGTGCCCCTGCTCTCCCACAGTGCTCCCAGACCTGTGATGTCCCCACTCCCGTGATGCTCCCAGACCTGTGATGTCCCCGTTCCCGCAGTGGTCCCACACCCGCCATGCTCCCCATCCATCCTCATGCTGGGCTGTGCGGGGCCCTGGCAAGGGGTGCCAAGGCACCCCACACTCTGCTCTGTCCCCATCCCAGCTCCAGACCCCACCGGCCGCCGTGGAGGAAGGGCTGGGAGCCCCACCACGGCGTGACACGGGGTGACTCGGGCTGTGGGGCCCTCCATGGGGCCGTACCTCCAGGAGGGTGAGGCGCCGCTCCACGTACTCCATGAACTGCTGCTGCTGGGCACGGAGGGGCACGGCGAGGAGCGGCAGGAGGAGCAGGCAGCGCCAGGGCCCCATGGCCGTCGGGGAGTGCAGCCTCCAGCTCAGTGCTCAGGAATGCTCCGGCCTCTCCAGCCCTTATTGAATCCAGATGTGCAGAGGGAGGAGAGGCTGTTCCTTCCCCGCAGACCAGCCCCGGGCGCCTTAACCCCTTCACGCCCCGTCGGGTGCCCACGGCAGCTCCACGTGGTGCCATCGAGGTGCCATCAAGCTCTGGGGCTGGGATTGACGTGTGGGGCTGGGGCAGGAGCCTGGGGACGGGCTGCTGGTGGGGTTTGTGGGATTTGGGGTGCAGGGAGTGCTGCAGGAGCCCTGAGCAGCGAGGGAAAGACATGTTCTGATGAGGGACATCCCGTGGGACAGCCAGGGACCACACTGTGCCACAGGCATGGGTGCAGCCCTGGTTCCTCGTCTGCAGAGATGCCCGAGGCTGGTGGCCAACCTGAGCCTTGGCCGTGCCCAGGTGTGGCAGAGGCAAAGCCAGACCAGCACCGCTGCCACCAACCCCCTTGTGTCACCCCCGTGTCCTGGCAGCTGTGCCAGGAGCTCCTGCCTGACCCCCTTGTGCTGGGCTCTTGTGGATCCCCCTGGGCCCCTTGAGGCCATTGTTTGGCCATGGTCAGTCACCACCCTCAGCCAGGGGCTGCCCAGCGCCGGCTCCAAAGGTGGCCTGAGAGCCCGTGTGGGGCCACACGGCAGCTGCCACAGCCCGGGCGGGACAGGGTCAGTGTGAAGGACGGACGGATGGACGGACAGATGGACGCTGCAGCTCCGTGCCCTGCATGCAGCCGTGCCAGGCGGCTCTGTGGGCACAGTCTGTGGGCTCCTGGGCCATGGGAACCCGTCCGTGCCAGGTGCTGTGGCAGGGCGAGTGTGCCATCTAGTGCTGCCACATCCCGAATCCACATCCCAAATCCACTTCCCCGGCACTGCCGACATCCCATCCCCGACATCCCACCCCGGATGCACCAAACCCCTCCTTCAACAGACCAAGTGACCACATGAATAGAGTACAGAAAATTAACCCTTTTTATTGATGCATTGCAATTGTTCTACATTTTTACCATATTATGTAGAAAATACTTAAAATACAAGCTACTTTGTAAAACCAAAGACAAACATTGAATCCAAAGATAAACTATGTTTTCACAATGGACCCTTTTCCCATATAGTTAGTATTAAATTTTTAAATATCTATTTCTTTTGTTAAAATGATTTTTACATACCCCCTAAGTACATCAGCAATACAAACATAGATCAGTAATTGTCAGAAACTACCTGTATCTAGCGGCTTGTAAAAAGGAAGAGCACAACCATAAAAGAAAGTTAAATTTTACACAGTAACTAGCATATCAAATACATTTAATAAAGTAGGAATTCCATTGCAATATCAAGGATTCAAGCAGAAATACTAACATTACATATAATGTACTGCTACATGTAGTGAGATAGATATAGTTCAAGCTGAATCTGAAATCACACATTATATAAAGTTTAGCAACAAACAACCATGTGGACATGCGGCACCATTCAGAAGTTTAAATAAAAATAAAAAAAGAAAGCAGGGCTGTGCCAATCCTGTCATTTAGAAGCAATTTAGTTTCATGTACTAAAAGAAATTGCTGAGTCAGAGGTAAATTACTGCATCCCATCAACTAGGTGCTAAGCAGGAAAGCCTTGGGAGTCGCCTCTGCAGTGGCTATCACAGCTGCAAATACAGGTCAGGTAAGAGAAAACTGATTGAACAGCTCAAGAATCACACAGACAAACCTAGATGGGACCACGGTCATCAAATATTCCAAAGGTGAGTCCCAAACTAGTTGTAAAAAAAAAATTAAAGTACTCCAATTCCTATCCAGAGAAAGCAGATTTCTCTACAAAATATGTGTAGTGGCTCTGACAATGAGGAGAGTCAATTCTCGAACCCAATTTGAGGCTGGATATGCAAAAGGGAAGAAGGGAAGTATCTCCTTAGAGCACAAGGCACCCAGACTGGGCATCACATCCTGGGGGCCAGGCTGGCACCCACCGAGCTTGTGAAGCCCAGCTGCCCCCCTGGCCCTGCTGGGGTGGGCTTGGCTGTGTATCACTGAGGAATTTTGGGGTATAATTGACAGTTGGTTCCAAACAGAGCACGTTTGATTTTATCTATGTCATTTCCATCTCATCCTCCTCGTTCCAACTCTTTTGGGAACTTGGGCAGTGGAAGAGATGACGCCGTGCTTCGGGAACACATTTGATTGGGATTAATTATGTTACAGAAACTCTAAATGGTTATTTTAAGCTGCTTTTTTGGGGAGTAAAGTGGCAAGTTCTCAGAAATATTAGCAGATTTTGCTAGAGGTCCTTTTTTTTTTTTTCCTGTTAGTAAAGTGTTTTCCACGAAGTCCTATTTGTGAAACAGGGAGTTGGAGCTTGGTTTGCCTTTCGGTGGAAAGGCACAACTCTGTACACCCAAGAGGTATCTCAAGGCAAGTACTGAACACAAGCAATGTCAAAAAAAGCAAGAAAGTGCCTACAGCAACAAACAGCATCGTTTCCAGCAACGATGTGGCATAGCAAGGTTGGTTATCCACTTACAGAAGTGCTCTGACTACAAACACACTGAACAACAACGTGGCTAATGCTACCGTCCAGTTCCAAAGTCCTCGACCCCTCCAGCAAAGAGATGCCAAAACCTCCATCAGTTCATCCATTTCAGGGCAGTCCAGACTTTCTTCTATCAGGAACGTGGGGATTTCAGAAATGACTTTTGCATTTCTTGCCACGCCCCCCCTCAGAACTGGCCTCCTTCCCACTGGGACGGAACATAAACTGGGATTCAAGGTTACCAAACCTCTTATTGCTGCAGTAACACGACCGCTCGAACCAGTTTATCATCCTTTTGGACAAGATACTTCACCTACGTATTAGATGAGAAATAATTCCTAGTACAAGGGACCCAAGAAAACAAAGTGTAGTCCAAAAACTGCACTGATTATCCAGAATGAGTATTTCCTCTGAACACTAACTAGGGCTACAGCTGACAGACCTTCCCAACAACTCCACATTAGCAGTAGCATTATAAAACTTTTTTAATGGTATTATGTGCTTTACAGCAGGCTCTCTTTGGTATAAATATTCTATCACCAAGCTAGCAATATTTTACACGACACGTCTGCTATTCCTGTGGGGGAAGGTAACGCCACACTAACCTAATAAAAGTGATTGCACATATTTAATCACTTCTGCAATATTAGACTAAACATTCCAATGCATTCCCAGCACTACCTTTTATCCGAAATGCACTGACAGACACTAACAGTACATGTGCCATTTTCAAAGGGAAAGCTTTAAGGGGACATCGCTTCACTGGGAACAAAAACGGAGCTTTGATGGAGCGTTGGAAGGGATAAGACGCAGCTCTGCACCTCCTGCTGCTCTGGCTGTGGAAAGCTGGGTGAATTGCTTCAATTCGACGGGGGCTTGCTGGTCCCTCATAAGGCAAAGCTCACTGTAAACTCTAGTCACACTACATCATCATTTAAGGCACTACAATAAGGGGACACACCAAACAACTCTTCATCACACATACCTGTGCAAAACAAATCCGAAGGTATCCTTTCCTCTCGTGAAGCTCTAACTCCTCTCTCAGTGCTACAGTGATGAGCTCTAACCATTGCATTATATCACATACATTCCAACATGAATCAATTCATTTTGGTTTAAATACAAAGGATACAACACTTCCATCCCCAGGAACGTTTAAGAATTAGACAAACACTAAGTACAGAGTTCAAGTATAATCACTACACATTTTGATTACAAAGACAGAACATTTGGGGTTAGCAGGAAGTTTTGCTTGTTATATTTTTCTAATCAATATGTACATATTTCATTTTCTGTAAAATATTAAAACACCACCAATACAAAACTTCTAAAATAGTTTTAAATTCAGTAATAAACTTTAAAATCTGGACTTTTTTTTTTTCCTTTTTTTTTTTCTTTTTCTTTCTCTTTTTTTGTTTCTGGGTTTTTTTGTGGGTTTTTTGTTGCAATTCCTACATGCACGTACTGTTTACAAGTCTTATTAAGAGCGCTTTAAAGTAGCTGTTGACATATCCAGGAGGATACGCTCACAGGAGTATAAAAAGCTGTACACATCAATACAGTGATGTTTCATTGTATTTCAAATTCATCTCCCTCCTAAATGAATCACGTGAGGAAAAAATCATTAAGAAAAACAGAACAAAGCAAAGCCCTGTGCTTCTGTGAAGGAATCCAGCTCCATTATAGGGCCAGCATCTAATAAGCTGCAGAAACCAAATTTTAGAGCAGTGCTGCACTATTCACTCTCAACTGAAGACAACAACATCCTGACAGAGCTGCTGAGCTCTGTCACACAGTGAGATCCTGAATGCACTTTGAAGAACTTAAAAGAATTCTGCAATGAACACAACAGAAAATTCAGCTGGGTTATGGAGAATTTTCAAGAAAACAAAGCAGACTCCAGGGTTTGCAGGACTCCTGAATATATCACGTTGCTGCTATAAGGCAGCTGCCTCTACCAGTCCTTAAACAAAGCAGAGAAGCAAACAAAAAACCTTTGACAGAAACACATATGGAGATGTAATGGCTTTTGCAGAACCAGCAATTTGTTAGAGACAAAGTGAATTAGAGAACAAATGTTAAAATACTAAATCTGATTTTAAAACTGCCCCAGCAACATAATGAGATAAACATGCATTACATTTTAGTGGCAACATGGATTTGTGCAAGCTGCTAAAATAGAATCTGCAAATCTTTTCTGTTTAAGTTACACAAGTTAAAAAAAGACATCAGGATCTGTCTTCCAAGACACTGATTTGACACCCCTTTTGATTAGCACAACAGAACAATTTTAAATAAATGTGACCATGAATTTTTTTTAAAAGCATCTATAAAAAGTAAGTAAAATTTTAAAAACTTAATTAGTGACCCTCGTACTGGTAACAAAACATGCTGCTCAGTTAGTGACCGAACTCACCAGAGACATTTTGGAACAACACACACCCAGATCAGGGAGAAACACGAGCCAGGCAGTCATTCCCAGGTAAAGGTTCACCTGAAATCCTTCTCCACTCTCTCTATTGCAGGACAGTGCTTTACTGGGAACTACAAGTAGGAGTACTGGTTGATCTTGGTCGGGCTCAGCGGGTATCCAGTGTAAATAGCAGATCCTCTGGAAGCACCAATATAGGACTGGGGAGCAAACTGGTGTTGGTACTGGGCGGGTGGGACGTTGGAAGTCAGCAGACTGGGCCCAACACTCACGGGGACCTGGTGGACGAGGGTGCTGGGGTGGGCAGCGTACGTGGTGTGCCGGGAGGAGCCCTGAGGGGAGAACAGGTGGGCGATGGAGGTGGTGGAGCCCAGCGTGGCCGCCGTGGTGGGAGCATAAGTGTACATGTGGGGCTGGCTGGACAGGTGGGCACTGGCCGTGGCTGCTGCCAGGTGGGGATGCACTGGGCTGCTGTGCTGGAACGTGTAGGGAGCCTGAGAAATAGTTGACGTGAGGGGGGCCACATAAGCTTGCTGCCTACGTGGGACAGCGTTTCCACTTCTCTCCTGGGAGGCCAGCACTGTGGTCTGCTGGTTCTGCAGGGAGAAGAAGTAAATAAGGTCAGTGGTTACCCCCCTCAGCTCAGGAGGTGAGCAAGGGTCAGCCAGAGCCTCCCCATCAACACCTCCGTTCTACAACGCTCCTGCAGATCCTCCCTTGTGAAACCCTCCCTCCAGATCCTCCCCTATGAAACCCTCCCAGAGATTTGAGAAGGGTGGCTGCAGTTCCACTGAGACAAAGGTTACACTTTTTCCCTACAATGGGATCAAGCTGCCACATCTGGGGTGCCACAGGACACAGCTGGACAAGTGCAGGCAGGTCCTAGGACTGACCCAGCCCTTGAACTCCTCACAATCCACTCCTCTGCACCCTGATGAGGGTGGCAGCAGGGCTAACACATTTTAGGACAAAAACCTGTCTTGTGCCCATGCCAGAAATGAACTGGAGGTGTAACACTCCCTCTCCTCCCAAAGGCTACTGTAGAGTGACTCAAAGGTCAAGAATCGTGACAAAAATTGAAGTGAAACCAAGCTCTGAAAGTTTCAAGGGAAGTCAGGTGCTAATTTTTAGTTCGAGAAAACAAAGTCCAGCCTTAGTCTCCTGGTTGGGCCTTTCTGAGTTCTAGAGAAAAAAGGTAAAGAACAAAAGTACTGTACTTGTACTGTGCCTTCAAAGCTACTCTAATTCAACAACTGGATCTTTGTTGTCCCCCCACCTGAGTGGCAAGAATGACCTGCTGTAAGACAGGTATGAACATGAGCACAAAGGAAGAATATGGACATAACCACATTTCCTTCTCCTGCCCTCTGGTACAGGGACAAATTCTTTGCCTCGAGAACCTTCCCTGTGCTCCCTACAGAGTCTGTCCCACCCTGCATCGCCCCAGCACAGAATCAGCTTCGAATCACAGGTTGCAGCTATTGATCCTCCAGTCATTCCCCCAGCCTTACAGCACCGTGTTCCCAAAGCAATCCTAAAGCACCACAGGAGGGGTCAGCAGAGCCGGGCAGAGCTCACCTGGCTGAGGTTGAGGGGCTGCACGCCGCTGGTCACCACGCGGTGGGAGCGGTACCCCGTGGGGGTTATGCAGCATCCTGACGACTGCCCGCTCACCGAGGCCACTGGCTTGGTCTTACTGGTGCTGCTCAAGATGCCTGAAAGATTTCACAAGCTTAGTCCATTCCTCCCTCTCCCCTGCACTGTGGTAACCAGCTCTGGGAAGCAAAGAACGCCCAGGGGCTGTTTCTGTCAGAGCGACTTTTCTTTAATTACGATTTAAAATGCGGTTAAGAAACCATCAGGAATGTTTAGAGATCTTTCTAAAAGCAGCCAAACATTAATGAAAGGTAAATCCATCAATGACATTTGAAACAGTCTAAGGCTTTCAGAACAGCAGCTGTGAAACCTAAAGCTGCCAAAGACCCAGAAAGGCCAAAACTGTGGGAATGAACGTGCCAGGGGTGGGACACACCTGAGCCCTGGCAAAGCTCCTGGGCACAGTGAGCTCTGAGATACCCACCTGAAGCCTGGGTGGCTACAATGCAGTCGTTGAGCTGTGTTTTCAGGGGTGGCACGATGATGGTCCGGGAGCTGGAGCTGTCGGGAGCGGCCCTGCTGGGCAGCTCCAGGGCCCCTCCGGTGCTCCTGAGCGAGGACAGGGGGTCTGCGGCATAGGGGCTGTTCAGGGAGGAGTCAGAGTCAGGGGAGTCGTTAACAGTGACGTAGCTGATGACATTGGATCTCTGCTTCATGCCCAAACTGCAGGGGAAAAAAAAACAGAGCACAAAATGGAAAACATTCTGGCTTTTCCCACCAGAAGACAGGAGCTCTCCCTCTGGGATTGCATACTCTCCCTCCTTGTGGGACAAAATTCGGGTTAACTAGAGACACAAGAGCACAGAAGAATTTTATGTCTCATGTGTTCCCCACTCTCTCTGATCCTTGGGCTGAGCTCAGCACAGATCAGTCCCAGCTGCCCCAACAAACTTCCTACCTGGCAGGTTTGTATTTGCTGTCCTCCTCCTCATCGGTGTCGCTGCGGATGGTGATGACACTGACGGGGGGGCTCGGAGTGTCCGGGATCACGATGGGCTGGTGCTGCTCCTGCACCGGGACCAGCACGTTGGAAGAGGAGGAAGTGGAGCGCAGGGGGCTGGTCCCAATGAGAGAGTACACTTGGGTGGGCACGGTCTCCAGGGTTGAGCTGGGCCTGGGGGAAAACCAGAGCAGGATTCAGCTCTGTGTGAGCAGACTGGGGCAAACAGCACTAGGAACAGCCAGGTTCCAGCAGGCTGGAGCTCACAAACAAGCAGCAGCATCTTGACAGACACAAAGAGAAGCTCAGTGCAGAGCACCACAGACACATCCCAGAAGCTATCAAGGCACTCAGGGATGCCCTGAATGGGACTGATCCACCTGAACACTGCCAGAAACCTGCTACCCCTTGTTTGATGATACTGTCACATGCATTGCTATGGTACCAACACACCCTGAATGTGTAAAACCCCTTTGGCCAGGACAGTAAAGCACTTGGTCAACCATGTCCTTGCACTCACTGAAATTAGTATCATTTAAATCAGTGACTACAGCACAGAGGCTTTTTCCAAGACCTCTTTAAATGCAACTGTAGCACAATAAAGTTACACATTCGGTGCCTCTGTGATCAGAAAACACGTTTTTCACACCATAAAGGCAAACCTCCACAAACAAACCCATGGTTTTTCTAGGACTGGGAAAGGAAGCAATGGGATTCTTACTTGGCTGTGCTTGGTGCTGGCTGCTTGTTCTTCTTTGCTGGCACATTGCTGCTCTGCTGCTGCCTCACAACATGAGCCACTCCAACGTTCAGAGGCTGTGCTGTAGCCAACGTCACGTGGTTGGTCAGCAGAGATGGCTGTTGCATGAGAGTGCTGTACTGATTTCCATGGGAATGTGCATTCCTGGAGCAGAAAAAAAGAAAATAAGAGGCCCAAATCCCATGACTGCCCTGCAGGAACTGAGCTCCTGTGTGATTCTGAGGGGAAGGGAGATATTGTGGGCACTGTGATGGCATGTATTCCCATCTGGCACAGGGTTGGAGCCCGTGCAATCCCTACCTCCAGTCAGCCAACTGCTGGCTGCTGCCGATGGTCTCTGGGATGACGGCCGCTGGCTGGACAGAGTTGTGCAGAGCAACCCCTGGCAGCTGCTGCCAGGTGGAAGGGAGCAGGATCTGCTGGGTTCCCCCCGGCCAGGCCTGCTGCAAAACAACAAACACACACACGAGGCTCACTAGACTTCAGTTCCTACAGGTGCAGGGAGAGAGATCTGTCCAAGCAATAAATGCACCGGGGTGGATTGTTAACTTGCAGAGGTACAGCTCATCATTCCAAGGGTCTCAGCACAGAAGGATGAGAAAACCAGAGGAATGAGCTTCCCCTGAGACTTTGCTAATCTTTTAGGTCACTGCTGTCACCTGGGGATAGGAGTTTAATATCCTTTTGCAGATGCAGCCACATTGCAGTGCCAGGTGCAGCTTGAGTGCTCAGGATGTTTCTGTATGTAAATTTGCACACCCTGTTCTGCTGGAGGATTCCAAAATATTAAGCCAATTTGGTGTTTTCTGTTTTTCAGGGCTCACACTGAGAGAGTGTTATTATTGTGGAAATCCACTCACCTCACTGAAGTGTTTAAGAAAAGCCACACTGAGAGATAAGTTAGTTACAAGGGAGATATGTGAAGAATAGGTCCAATTAATTAATACTATCAGTGTTCCTGTCCAAATAAATTTGACAGGACAATATTTCCATGATTTTGACAGGACAATATTTCTATGATTTTGAAAATATCTCTCTCTTGCAGTTTAAGCTCTCCCTCTTGCAGTTTAAGCTGCAAAACCTGCTGTTTTATATAAAATATTTCTGCAAGTAACAGATCCACTTAGTACAAATACCAGTTCCGAACAAGAAGCCTTCAAAGCAGAGAGCTGCTAAAACCTCTGCCAACATAAGCGGAATAATCATAACAACATTGAAAAAAAATAAAAAATAAAAAGAGAAATATGTTAAAAGTCACACCATGCGTCTTTCCAAAAGCCAACACCTGCACAAGACAAAGCAGAGAGTTTAATACAGCAAGATATAAATTCCCAATGAGAGGCAGAAATCGGGCCTTCCAAGCGACGAACTGTTTTGACAGAGGAAGGACAAAAATATGCAAAGCTTAGCAAATGGCTAATGCAAACTCAGGGGAAGCAGCAAGGGAGAAGTGTCGGAAGCACTAAAGGTGAGCAAATTCACGCCAAAGGCTCCCAGAATCCAAACAGAACTAGTAAGTCCTCCAGGGAAACTCAGAATCCAGGCTCAGAGTCTGGAGACAGCTGGCTCGGATCTCCACGGCTGTACAGGGGAGTTGGACGTCAAGTCCACTGCACACACACGGGAGAACAGAATTTGCCTGTTGAATCAAAAGCCCAAATACACTTTGGAAAGCATCACTAACAACTCACTTGTGCCCCAAGCTCTGCTACAGTCACCCCTTGCTGTTTTTGGAGCTTAGATTGCAGCCTTTCAGCAATCTCAAAAGGAGGAAAGGAGAAGCATCCCTGGGTCTGTTTAGCTCAGAGCTGTGACCAGGAGAGCCCCACTCTCCTGCCTTCCCATCCTCAGAACCAGGGAGCAGCTCACTTGGTTCAGAAGAACTCAAATGAGTGGGTTTGAATTTCAGGACAGGTATGACTTGAGCAAATTCCACTTCAGCAGAGGCCTCCCTCTTGGAAGAAAATGACATTCAAACTACCACTTCAAAGCCACAAGAAACAACATGGTTCACACAATGGAATGTGCTTTGAACGACATGTGAGGATACCAGCACTTCAGTGCACTGCAATGTTTTCAAAAGCTTCACTGATCTGATTCTGGAGTTTTACAATGACTTCTTTGTGGCACTCACAAAGTTGTTCTGATGCAGGTGCCAAATAAATACAGAAGAGGACAATTTTGCAAACGTACATTTCTTAAAGGTGTGTTTATTCTCTTCCCCCATCCCTTTTAAAAATTGTTCCAAATAACCTAAGAGCTAGCTATTGCCATTTTGGATGCTAGAGCTCACCTTTAATTTCAACCAAGAAATACATATCAACTGAAAGTATCTGTGAAGAACAGAATCTTTATCTGGATGAAGCAAGCTACGTGCGATTGGCTATAAATAACAAAAGGCCAGAAAATTATTGTCAATGTTCAACAGAGGTTAAGAGAAATCAACTGCTAAAGCAATACATTAAAGGATTTGCTGTCATTAGAGATTTTAGCCTGTGCTTAATGATCTGAAACATTTCTCCATGCAAAGCAGCTTTAAACATGTTGAAAACAAAATATGGAGCTAACTTGCCAAGTAGGTCAAATTCTGGCCATCCAGGTACCTGTAGCAGAGTCAAGCTAAAGACTGATTCCTTTGTATTCCACAATCAAAAGGCAAAGATAGGAGAGTAAGCGAAGAACAAGAATGATTATAACTCTTCTAGATTATAGCTTAGAAGAGCTTTAAATACTAGGCTAGTAAAAGTCATAGTCAATGGATCTGGATTCTTTACAGAGCCACACTAAACGTCAGAGTCAGACAGTGCTTCAGCAATGTTGGGGAGGAAAACAACGAGACATTAAGATGTAGCAAGAACACAGCCACAAGATGGCACATGCTTCCATGCCCTCTGCAAGTCTAAGTTAAAACAAAAACTCAGTTAGTGAACACAATCAAGGGAGGCAATTACCAGTACTGCAGCCGTCTGTTCGACCAGCGCCGGCCGGCCGGCTGCGCAGTTCAGGGTAAAGGGCACCGCATACTGCGGCGTGATGGTGGCTACTTGAGGATGAAGAGTTGCTACCATTAGTGGTGTACAGCTCCCCTGAAATGTAGATCAGGCAGTGAGTGAAACACAAGAACCGAGGCAGGGCAGTGGGGTCAGCAATAGGGCCAGGCGAGGCGTCGCCCCGCTGGCGTTTCTACGGTGCGTGAGCGGGCGCCGGGATTGGAAGGGAGGCACTGAAACCAACACCCAGACCCTCCTCTAGGCACCTCCGTGTCCCTGAGGGGAACGTGAGGGACAGGAGATTTGGGAACAGGATCTCTCTGATGACACAGTTAAAAATGAGACAGGGTTGAGCTATTGATACTTTACTGGGTCACAGAGAGCAAGCGGCACCCTCACGCTGCACTGACCACGGCACAGGCTGTACCCTTGGCTCCAACCTACCTCCAAATCCACACACAGAACCCTTGGAAAAAGGTAAACTATGAGATTTAACAGAAGGCACAGCAGGTCTTTTGTGTCATCAAAGAATGAAGTTATCTGAGATGAAACCACTCAGACACGTATTAGTCCATCAAATGTCTAATTAAAACTAGACTATGAGTGTATAATTTTAAGTCTCAGGAAAAGCAGGGCTTGGATTCAGGTGGACCTTCAAGTGGATTCTGTTTTTTGGATACTGTTACCTGCATCATTATGCTAAAGAAACCAGAGACCACAGAATGCCACCAAAATTACTTGGACTGAACAATCTAAAAATTACTCCTCTACAAGAAGGTCAGTAAGTTCAATAAACTGCCTGGAGAGTAAAACTCAGAGAGTAAGTGTTAATGCCAGCAGAAACTAAAACTATGCAAATAAATAAAAATGTACTTAATTATAAAGGCAATTACAATTTTTCAGTGAATAAAACTCGTGAGTCACTAGGTGCTCATTGTATATTAAATCATTACTTTTTGGAAATAAAACTGGTTTTAATTTATGACACATTACTAATGTTTAAAATAGCATTTTTAGCATTATTAGTCAGTTTTGTTATTACATGTTAAAACTGCAAACTACAGAAATAGGTATGTCATTGCTACACATTAATTCATACTAAGAATGTAACTAGTTGAGAAGGATTCAGAAATAATTTTGTTGATTTAAAGATGAAATTTTATCATGAATAATCTGCGTTGTCTCCTCTGTTTACCGAGATTTCACTTCTCTAAGAAATGGTTTCTCCTGACACCTTTTAAAAGTGTAGGTAAAAATAACCCCACCCCCCCATAAAGTATTGTACACCCCTGAAAAAACACAGCCTGTTTTTAGCAACCGAAAACTACGTATTTATTCCCATTATTAATTCAAACTCCTGAAACCAGGGAGGCACATGACATAAGACAGTTTAGACTTTAAATATTCCAGAAGAACAAAACAAACCAAGAAAACACTGTCTTAGAAGTGATCTGCATTTACCCTTTCAGAGAGTTCTGAGCACAGAGGGGCAGGCAGGTTCTCCTGGATGGAGGTTGGAATTGCAGTTAACTCTGTGGGGGGGTTGGAGTGGGTTTTTTTACCTGTGTGAGAACTCCAGACTGGATCTGCAGTGGCTGTGCTGCAGGTGCTTGTGGCACAATTGGGACAGCATTTTCCATCCTTACTGGGAACCCAGAGTGCTTTGTAGTTGCCTGAAGTCCGGCTGTGGAGGACAAGATACATCACCACTAAGCTGATTTATTATTCTTTGTTTGTTTGTTTCCTAAATCAAATTGCTACCAGTAAAGACAGAAGACAGGGCCGGATTAAGAGACAGAAAAGCTGTTCCCTGTGACAAAAGCCTACTAATAAATCACCAGCTGAAGTAAATACTTCTGCTGAAGGGCTGTGATGGACAACCAGTCATCACCAGCTCAGCCCTGTGGAGTCTTGTTTTCAGAAACACAGATAACACAGACACCTAATTCTAAGTTGCTTGAGACCAATTCCAAAGTTCAAACCTTCCACTATCAGTTCCCATTTCACACATAACCCTTCAGACTAAGATAATCCAGGTACCAGCATAACTAGAGACCTCTGAGGATGAAGGGAGGGATGAACAGAGCTTGTGCTGAGCTCACGGATTCACAATCTGTGACAATCAAACAGCTGCACCAGGGCTTGGGAACTGAGGCTCAAACACCAGATATTTGCTCTTGAGATACAAAACACAGCAAGACACTTTCTGATTCTCAGGCAGGTCTGGCTCCTCTGTTGCTGCTTTCTGTGGAATGCTGTTGTGCTCAGTTTGGGGGGAAAAACTGGTTGAGCAACCAGCTGGAGGCTGCAACCCAGGCAGGCAAGATACTGTCACCTGTTCAAGCATGACCTGGAAGAGAATCAAGCTGTCTACACATGTCTGACCTGATTCTGCATTTACTGATGCAAGAGAACCGTGTGACACACACAGAGAGCTCTTCTCAATTTCGTACTTCCCTCAGTTTAGTGCAAATCACAACTTCTCCAATGTCTAATTGAAATTACAGGACCACACAAAGGGGTTTCTGCTTACTTTGAAAAGCAGGGGGACAAACAATGAAGGTCTGCTGGAAGGGGTCAGTCTGTGTGCAGATCTGGGTGGTTCCAGGCTGCAAGGAAACACTCTGCTGAGCCACTCCTGCAACTGGGGCTGCAGATGATGGGTACAGGGCAGACTGATAGTTTAGCAGGGAGACATCCGAGTTTGCCAGGGAAAGAGTAGCAGCAGCAGTAGAATTGGATGCCAACACACTGGCCTAGGAAAAGAAAATTAAAAAAAAATAAATAAAAAAAATCAGACATCTCTCATACTTGTTATAAAACAAACAATAGGAACCATCAGTATTATACTATGAAGCAAGGACCATGAAAAGGTTTAAGGTAAAAGGCATAAGATACAGGAGAAAAAACACGAATTACCCCAATTTTACTTACGTTGCTCAACTGACAGACAAATTTCCCACACATGAAGTAAAGAGACTGCCTTGGCCTGAGTTTTGGAAAATTAAACTTCAAGACAAGACTATAAATTTTGCAGAGGAATGTAAATAAGTATTTTGCAGAACAGGCTTTGGCCTGAAGGCACCGAATTAGACAACTCCATGTCTTTGATTAGTGTCAAAGAGGTAAAAGATGCTGTACCTGGTTGTGTACTGTGTTGAGCTGGTTGTTAAAGCTCATTGTCAGGTTTGTGCTTGTATTAGGAGCAACGTGAGTTGTGAATGGGCTCTTAATCTGATTCACTGTATCGTACATGTTAACCCTTCGCTTGCAGATCTCCATATTCTGAAAGCAAGATTTCACACTGAAACAGAATAACAGAAGGAAAACATGAGATATGTAACAACAGCACAACAGAGACATGACAGATTCCAAACTTTATGCACATGCTTTAGGTTTAAATTCTTTTTTTTTTTTAAACCAACAAAGAATGTCTTAAAACACGAAAAGGAAGCTTATGAACATTCCATTCCTTACACATGCCATTGCTATTTTCAGTTCAGCCAGAAACTGCAGGAAACAGCACTGACAGAAAGGAGAAAAGTGCTGTTCTGTGCTTCCAGTAAATCCTCCTGAAACAAAACAAGCAATCTAAGGAAGCTTACTGGTTACTGTGGGGGAAGTCCAGTAGATGTGTCATTGTAACAAATGGATGGTTCAAAGTCTTCAGTGGAGTAACTCTCTTATCTGCATCAATTGTCAACATTTTCTTCAACAAATCAATATACTCCCTTCGGTCAGCCTTCTCTGCCAACATGTCGGTGCCCTCTAAGTCTGTAGACATATTCACCTGAAAAATGAAATGAGAGCAGGTCACACAAACATCAAATTAATGCTACGTAACAATTCAGTAATTTCACATGGCACGGAAATATTTATTAACTATTTCTGTCTCTGAGCCAGATTAATTTCAGGTAGTACAGCACTAACACACAGCCTTTCCCTTGCTTGTTCTATGAAAGGAAGTCAAATTTAAATGTGGAATTCTCATCTCAACATGAAGTTGGTCTATTCAAAGATACCAACCAGGCTTCACTCTCCACTGCCTGGCAATCTGCCCTCATGTTCTGGGGGTGCTGGAAGGGGCTGGCAAATCAGAATGGGAAGATTCTACCTTCTCTGTACAGATGCAACATAATGGTAACAGCCACAAAAGTGATAGAAAATTGATATTTAAGATTTAAGGCCTCATGATATTAAAAACACTCAGATATTCCTTCATTTCACCTCTGAAGAGAGAATGAAAAATAGAACGATCTGTAGTTACTGTCAATATTTTCAAAATCCAATAACAGGCCTAATCCTATAAACACATTTGAAGGGGCTTAGCTCTCCTATTGCTGGTGAGCACATTGAGGCATAGGAAAACACAATAAATTTCAAACAGGTTCATAATTGACATTTTGACAGCCTTTAATCCAGTGATTTCTGATGCAAATTGGCACCATGGCAAACCTACACCAGTGCTCCCAACTGCAAGTGGAAGAGCTGATTACTCCAGCACAGGAGCCTCATTTTTAGAGGTCCCAATGGAATTAATGAGGGTTTTAGATATCCCAATAAGGTATGGAATCAAAGAGTTCTCTGTGTCCCAAGGCCCCCACACACCTGCGCCATATCATCCAAACAGTTGAATATATATTTCCGAGCTTCTTTAGATTTGATTCCTGTTTCCAACTCATGTTCTTCTGGGGTCTACAAAAGAAAACATTCATTAATATAAACCGAGGTATCACATATTGATAAAGAAAAAAGCAGCAAGGAATTGCTGACTCGGGTGATCGTTTGCCTGTTTCAGACAAACCACATCCCAGCAGGGCCAAACCCCAGCCAGGGGTTCTCATTCCCTCAGCTGCAGAGATCTTTCCTTGCAAAGCTGAGTTAACAACAGGATGACTTAATATCAAGGTTTCCTTAGGCTGTGCATTAGCCAAAAGAACTGAAGGTTTCTGATTTAGGAAGAGAAGAGGCTATAAATATTTTAAATCCCCCTTCTATAAAGAAGAAAGGCAAAATCCCCTTCCTTTTGCTGCTCAGCTTTAAAGGCAAATCAAGCCTATATCTGATTCTTTCCTGTCTTCTCCCCATCCATAAACAGATTCCTGTTAAACTAACAAAGGCAATCACAAAATACTCCGTATTTTACTCGTTGTATTGTCAGGAGATGACAACAAGATGACACACTTCCCCAGGAATGAGCAGCCCATAATAAGTAACCATTATCTCAATTACTTGAACACCCACTCTTTGCTGGTACTATCATTGTTAGAGCACTACCAGGGGGTCTGCACAGCCTCTGAAATTAAAATACCCAAAAACCAGCTAGGTCTGAACGGCATTTCAAAGCCAATCTTCCCTCAGAATGTTCTCACAGCACACTAAAACTAGAGGGAGATTTATATCAATGAACAGAAGAGACTTGGGGATTGAACAGACAGACAAACCTTTAGCCTCCACAGTGGGTATCCCAAATTTGGATCTCTGTTAAAAAACCTGCTTGTTTTCGTTCCTGCACTGAGAAGATACTCCGCTGGAAGGCCTTGAGTTTGTGAAATATAACGAATCTAGGAGAGAAAATGGAAATAATGAGGATTCCCAATATAAAGAATTCATAGCTGATGGAGTAATTAACAGCCAGATTTGCTCACAGCAAACAGGATATTACCTGTAAAGAAAGAATGCTCTGATAACTAAAACTGCAAAATTAAAGGGACTATCTCAAGTATTTATAAGAATACTTCTTCAACCATATTATCTGCAAAAATTTTAGGTTCTTAATTTATGGAAATATTTTTTGCTAAAGTATATGTAAGCAGACTTTTAAGACATTAAGCAACGTAAGAAGTACATATTTTGAAAGAAAAATACCACAGAATTTATCATTATGTATATATAATTAAAGGCATAATTATCCAAGCAACATTGCTGTGCCTGGCTGTATATACTCCAGGCACACAAGTTCAGAATAATGTCATGGCAAAGCTCTCATTGACCAAAAAAAAAAAAGCAAAGCTCTTGTACAGTCAGATTCTTAGATCCTCAAGCAGTTTTAATATACTTTATTCTATATTTAAAAACAATGGCTTGGAATTTTGGAAGATGCACCTGAATCCTTGTGATGGTATTGATAAGACACAGGTAAAGAGATAACAAATAAAAAGGTATTCTCCAAAGGAAAGAAAACAGCAACTTTGTGAAAAAAACACAGCGTTAAGATAATGCTTTGTTCAAACCATCAATTACAGGACCTTTAGGATGCCTCATTTCTTATTTGCAAAACTCCTGCTATTCCACTGTGCCAAAAGAGCTGAACATTGCAGGGCACTGAACTCACTGTCAGAGCTTGTGATCACATGAATTTATGGGCTCACTTTTCATTTAAGCCAGTGTGGAACTAAGTGTCTGCAGGTGAGTCCTTTTTGTATCTACACAAGTTCTGCTCTTTTCACGAGACATAACTCTTGCTTTACAGCCAAAAGGTGTTTAAAAAAATAGCTGTAAATCCCATCCCCATCCATGAACTCATTCCTGGAGAGGTCCTCTCACAGGTTCCACCTGAGCTTTCACTTGCTGCTGCAGCATCTCAGAAAACATGCAAGCAAGTCATGCCTGGTTTTCAAGGGAAATTCAGACATCAAAACTAACCCTGTGAAGTCACACCTCAGGCTGCCTCACAAAGGACTGCAAAATCCTGTCATTAAGCAATGGAAAAAGCAGCTCCTCCCCACCCACCTACATGAGCAGATAAGGTTCTCAGAATTACACAAAACTCAGTGTACAAGGAAACCACGGTGCCCTACCTCAGTTACTGTCTAACTCATCCTGTTCATTAAGGTACCACCGTGTTTCCTTTGGAAATTTACGGTGCTGGGAAGACATATGACAAGTCAGTTTTCAAACTTACTAAGTTTTCATGTATTTTATCACATAAGGAAAGCTATACCCAACACTGTAACAAGATACCACCATAAAAGCCCCAGTGGAAAAGCTACTCTCAAAAAATCCCTCTCGCAGACTTTTTGTCCTTTTATAGGCACAGCCCAGCCCAGGTAATAATGCCAAGTGTCCACGGAAAGGACTAATTACTTCAAGATGCCTTTCAGGGTATTTCAAAGGCAGCTTGGGGCTCACACTTTGCATAAAAAATGAGGGCTGCTGTAGGTATTAACAGGGCAGGAATGATAGGCTTGCTCTGTCTCCACATGGAAAAACTGCCCTCATGGTGAAATTACAGAGAGCTGCCACGCCAGGACACACACCTCGCTTCTGTTTTGACAGGAAGGTGTTTCAACAGCTTTTGGGTTTGGAAACCAGGGGTTAACTGCAAATTGGACCCTATTTTTGGACAGGATACGTTCAGCTCAAGTGGAAACACAGAGAAGTATAGAGACAGGCAATGGGAATATCACAGGGGGAAAATGAATTTCGGGCGACAAACAGCAATGTGTGCTGGGTGACAGCTGACAGAGGACACATGGGGGTCAGAGGGTCATTGTGGTTTCATGTGAAGATCCCACATCCACCACGTGCTCCCACCTGATCATACTCAGATGCTCCTGGATACAGAGGCCAGCCCAGAAACAGCTCAGCAATCACACAGCCCAGCGACCACATGTCAATGGCTTCACAGAACGGCAAACCCAGGATGATTTCAGGAGCTCTGTCAGAGGAAAAACAAAATAATAGTAAAATAATTTCTTCCCTATAAATAACTCTGGAGAATAACAGAATATGCTGAGCTGGAAGGGACCTGCAAGGATCACTGAGTCCAACCCCTGCAATGCCACTCCACGCACAAGTAAACCTGTGTGAAAATAAATTATTCATCTAAAGCAGAAGTTGTTTCCTAAAGCGGCCTAAGGGATCCCAACCTTTTCATCCCTTAGTGGCATAGCTGGATTCATTTATTGCCACAGTGCCCCCCAACTCCTAGGAGGCCTTTATGCACCTGTGATATGAAGTTACTCCTTGAGTAATCAGTTTAATTACACCTGACAGTATGTGTGGTGTGAGGTGTCCCTGAGACAGCACACAGGATCACAGAATTATCAAGGTTGGGAGAGAACCTCTCAAAAATCACTTAATCCAACCTATCCTAACAGAATTGGGAAGAAAAGTTCTGGCAAACAGTGCTCAGACTTTTCTTGGAGGGAGGTCTTGAGATCCCAGGTAACCAGCTGCAGGAGGCTGCCTGTTTCCACACGGAAAAGAAAAGCATCTGCAGAGCCAGAAAAAGGAGCTCTGCAGAGCAGTTTCTACCAGCAGGTTTTCATGCAGGGTTTGTTCAGAGTTTCGAGTTTAAAATGGACAGAGAGGGCCCAGCTGGAGGTTGTGTTTCAGGTTTCTGTGCACTCAACCACACCTAATGCAAAATGTACCTGCCTGGCCCAGCCTTCACCAGGAGGTGATGAAAAAAAACTCAAACTCCAAGCAGGTTTGCTTCTGTAACAGGTTGGAATTTCAGGGAAATTTCTGTCTGGAACTGACTCATAACACAAAGGGATGTTTCAGTACAACTCTTCACCTACACACAGTTCTGGAACAAACTGATGCTGTTCCGGCAGGAGAAATTCTGGTCACACATTTGCATACAGCATAAAACCCAAGTGCTGCAAAAACCAAGTGAGCTGGTGTGGGAATTTACTCTGGAAAGTACAGGAAATACAAAAACCTTGAGCCTCTTCATGCATAACTAACACAAGCACACAGGAAGCAGAAAAGCCCTAAACTCCAGGCTATCTATTTCCCGATTGTGCCTCAGGGAACGTGTCCCAGGGCTTGTGTGGCATTTCTTGTGTTACACTGTGGATGCTTCAGTTGGTAAAAAAAAGCTCTGAAACCAGTCCTGATCCTTCCACAGGATTCTAAAAACCAGGGCTTGCATAATGTACAGGTGTCAGTAAATCTGACACTCGCCCTCCTCGACTGCTCAGCCTGAATGTCCCTCCCAACTGTTTGTACACTGCAAGAAGTGACTCCCCAATTAATCACCCTTTGTGCCGTGGTGACACAGATACACCTTTTGTTTTAGGTGCCCACACAGGTGTCTCTAAACCACATGCACTCAGCCCAGCTGCCCAGGCACAGTGGCCCTGAGAAAGCACAAGGTTCATCAGAAATGGTCAGGCTGGATGGAGCTGGGACAGCCTGGGCTAGTGGAAGGTGCCCCTGCCCATGGCAGGGGGTGGAATGAGATGGGCTTTAAGGCCCCTTCCAATCCAAAACATCCTGTGATTCTCGGATTCTATAAAAAAGATAAGCACCTGAACCAGATGCAGTGAGGTCATGCTTATTCTCTATCATCCACCTTCTAGCAAGGAGGTTTTAGTGTGTCTGACCCCATGACACACCTTTAGTAATCAGAATTACAGATTATTCAAGCTAAGACATTCTATTCTACCTTCTTGTTTGTTTGTTCCTGGCAGTTGTTGACTTTTATATGTGAAAATATAAAATGATTATGCAAATATGGTCAGGATCTGATATTTGAATGCTGAATGTCCTGCCAAACACTTATACTTTAAGGAAATATGGCAGAATAGATCCAACTTTCTACAGGTTAACAGGTGCAGACAAGAGGAATCTCTTTCTTCACAAGCAGAGCAAATATGGTTCATTCATCCACTCAAGAATGAATTCTGAAAACAGAGCCTCACATGCCTTTAGTCTACGAGTCATCATCAACAAACTGCACTGATCCTCTTGATTATGTTCCTCCTGATGCAGGAAATTCCAATTCAGAAAGGACCCAAACCTGTCATATAAGGAATGCTGCATGCCAAAGCTTCCTTGGTTTGGACTGGCAAACAAACTAAAATACAAATGGCTTGTGGAATATGCAGAGCATGCTAATCCTTCCCAAGTGTGTTAAAAAAACCTCACCAATTCCAGTGGAAATACAGATTTGTGGCACCAAAGGCTGGATGTGACAGTTTGTTAGTCTTTAACTTCAGGCTAGAATAGATTTAGGTGTTCCTAAATCTCAATATCACGATGATAGCAAGTTGAATTATGTGGATTTTACTCCCTGCAATTAAATAAGTGAACTTTTCACGAGCCACCTGATTTCATTCTGACTGCAGGACAGAGCTGGGAAATCAGAATCCCTCTCATGTCCCTTTACACCACTACAATTAGCAGCATTAGGAGATGTGAGCTGGACCAGGCCAGCAGGCTGAGGTCACTTCCATAGCTGCTCTGACAGAGATTAAAGCGATTTTACCATCTTAAGCTCTTTGAAATAAAATCAACAACACTCTTTGCACACAGGCTTGCCAAGCACTGCCTTCCAAAGCTGGCAAATATGCTCAGGCACTCTCAGAAGACAGAGGATTCACAGTAGCCCCAGAAAACCCCGAGACTCACTCGGAGCATTTCCAAACACCCCATGTTTACACCTGTGCCTTTGTCCCTCCCCCTGTGAGGGATGACGGGAACAGGGAGCTCCTACAACTGCAGGCAGCAATGCAGGGAACAACAGGGTCACCCCTTGGAGCTGGATTAGCAGGCAGAGTTAGATTTGGCAGCAGGCACTGCTGCTTCCCAGGCCAGTATGGCTGGGACAGAAGTAGGTCACGGAGCCCAATGCAGAGGTAAGAAACGGATACTCCTGCATTGTGCAAGCTCCCCCAGCACTCTGTGCCACCTCCCCATGGCCCAAACTGTGCAGTCCTTCAGCTCAGGACCTTCAGGTCGTGCTCTCTGACCCACAGGCAGCACCAGGAGCTGAGTAAAGCTCACACGATGGCTGCAGTTACATGTAACACAGGACACGAGCAAACCTCACTGAGATCAGTCTGCCAGGGATTTTTCCTTTCTGCAAGCTGTCTGTTTCCTTCCATTGTTCATCCTCCCCAGGGGGAATAAAAGCATCCATACCCTTCCTCACCTGACACAAGCAGCACATACTCTGGTTTTCAGTGAGGAGTTACTGCAAAGAGATCTCAGAACTGCCACAAAAACTACTCACTGCATAGAGCTGACCTACTCCTCGTCCCTGCTGGGCTTCAGAGCCAAAGAATTCTTCATGGGCACTTCTACTCACTCTTTAAAGAGTGTCCAACTGCCAGAAGGACAGTCAGACCCTGGAGTGAGCAGGGCTGTTGGACAGGATGACCTCCAGCAGCATGGAGCATAATTAATATGTTTTTTTCCTTCAGGGTACATAGATCAGAATGTCCATCTCACAGCACCCGAATGTGGCTGGTTTAGATGTCTCTACAGGAGACAGAGGCTACCTAAGTGCCAGTAGCAGGTATTAAAAACCAAAAGTGAGCACAGAAAACTTTATTTTTAATGGCTGACAGAGACCCATATGAAGAACTGGTCACACTGTTTTATTAAACCCAGCATTGAAAAATTTTCCAACTGGGAACTCATCTGAACACTAATTTAAGATGTATATGGTTAAAGCAATCCAGTCCTCCCACAATAAGCTGGTTTCTGTGCCATCTCCATAAATTTCTAGATTATGGATTTTAGCAATCATCACCATTACACTAATTACACATCACTAAATACTAGACTTCCCCATCACAGCATTCTTCACTTCAGCCAAGCAGACAGTTCAACGCCACCTAATCCCAGGTTTTGCCTTTCTGGCACTGTCAGTCACCCCAGGGAGCTGGAAGGGGCTGTGAGGCCAGTGCCCCACACACAGATGAAGCAGCCACAGCCCTCCCTGCAGCCCCTTCAAGATACTTATCACCCCTCCCTGCTTTTCCTGAGCCAAATCTGCTCTCTGTGATACCAGAAGGAGAGCACCATGTGCCTCCCCAGACTGCTTTGCTGACACGTGTGGCAGGTCAGATAGAGGAGATTCTTGATCAGTGGTCCCCTCTTTCAATGCAACAACAACAAAATTGATGATGTATTTTGGAGAGTGAGCATTTTAACAGAGCTATGGGGAATAGGGAATAACTGTGCTACAAAAAAATAACAATCAATAGTTTAGAAGTGGAAAGATTGGTGCCAACAAGCTGAGCAAAGATCAGGAGGAATGGATTAAGAAAATAAAAGTCTATAGCAAAGGAAAAATGGCACAGAAAGTTGGTACTGGGTGTTAGAGGGAGTTAAAAAAAAAACAAAACAAAGGAGGCAGTATGAGGAATGAAAAGAACAAACCTACAATAAGCCAGGCTTTAAACTGAAGTGAGGAGCCAGGAAAGACATCAAACAGGGCAGAGACACAGGGTGGGGTGGAGTGTCTCAGTCCTCTGTCTCATCCCAGCTGGAAGGACTAGATACTAGTTAAGTTTTGCGTCAAGTGAGCTCACATTCCACCCAAAGCAACCCTGACAACACAGCACAGACTTTTTCATGGCCCTTTGATGCCAGAAGTTCTTTCTGCATCCATTTATTGAAGTCTGCTGCTACTCAAACTGAAATACTTAACAGAACCAAGCTGGAGGAATAATTGAAAGAAACAGCACAGCTTGCTTTATACAAAGTTTATGAGTTTTAATGCTTTTGCCCATAGTTTTATTTTTAATTCTTAGGCAGGAGTAGGGTAGAAGCCATCCCTGCATTTTGCTAAGGGAAGCAGAGATCTATCTCATTGCTGCTTTAAAGGAGCCACAGGTCTCATGAAAGCATGACTTAGCCAGGGTTGACACAGGAAGTCATGTGCTTGTGAAGGGGGTTCAGACAAAGATGGAATCAGAAGAAATAGAGCAAAAAGAAACTGGCATCTCTTTGACTTCTCTCCCTTCTAAATGACCCAGGTTCATGGACTAGTTTCAAACCATGGCATACAACCCAAAACACACCACTTATCTGTTTCCCCAGTTTGCTGCTTCACACAGTGTCACAAACTACAGAATGCTGTTACTACTGATGGGGTAAAATCAACTTACTGCACTGATCTGGGGTGAAAGGAAGGTGCTGGGCTGCAGATTAGCTCACACTTGCAAAGCACAAGTTCTATTTATTTCCATACAAATTTCACAAGAAATCTCCAGGAAACACGCAGAGCAGTGGACAGGCTGATCACTTCCTCCTCTCCCCGGACAGGGGCAGAAGAGTCAGTGCTTGTAGAAGGAACCCTCCAGCACCCTCCAACAGCAGGATCAGCCTGACTGTGCTAAGGCACCCCCCAGCACCCCAGCAGGATAAGCCTGGCTTGGTTAAGCAACCACTGTGTCAGTGCTCACCTGTAATAGCGCGACTGAAGGTACGTGGAGCACACGGCCTTGGACACGTGGCTGGCTGACCCAAAGTCTATCACCTTCACTCTGTAGGGCTGGCGGGCAGGATCCACCAACATGATGTTCTCTGGCTTCAAGTCAGCGTGGATCAGACCCAGGCTCTTTAGCTTCATCAAGGCAGTAGCCACTTGCTGCAGAATGGGCCGGATGTACTTCAGGGGCAACGGGCTGAACTTGTTTTGCTTTAGGAAATCATATAAGTTCTGTTCCAGCATCTCAAATACAAGGCAAGTATGATTCTTGTGTTGAAAGCACTCGTAGGAGCGGACAAAGTTGTACTCGTCAGCATTCTCACTGCTCAGGCGGGACAGGATGCTCACCTCGATCTGGCCCTGCCGGGCGTACGACGGGTGGTTCTTCAGGATTTTGATGGCTACGATCTCCTTCGTGCTACGTTTCCAGCATTTCGCCACCTGCCCGAACGTCCCCCGCCCCAGGAACTCCAGGACCTCATAGCTGTTTGTCATAGAGCACAGGATCTCATGCTGGACCAGCTGATAATCCCCCTCCCCACTGGAGCTGCTGCTTTTCGTGGTGACCGTGGTGGTCGTGGCCGCAGCACCCACCGCAGGTCTGTTTTGCAGCATGAGAGGTGGATGTTCCTCAATGATCTGCACACTACCGTTGCTGTCGACCTCCTCACTTTTCCTTTTTAATCCACATTTTTGGTATGGTTCCAGCAAAGAAACGTTGCTCCTGTGTGAGAGGGTCTGGCTGCTCTGGAAGGACGCGGTGGCGCTGCTGCCGGTGCTGTCGGCCGCGGTGACCACGATGTGCTCGACGGAGGGAGCAGGGAGAAGGAGGTTCTGGTCGTAGGCAGGGATGCTGAAGTTGGCTACCTGATGAGAGGAGCTGGCTTGCCCTTGAGCTGCTGGGAGGTTTTTGCTGTGGGTATAATACTTGTCACTACTGCTCTGTCCTGAAACATCCCAGACAGACGGCTCCACTTTCAGTTTCTTGGCACTGCAGAAGGCACTCGAGGATACTGACGGAGGGGAGAACACCTGCAGCTGTGAGGCCATACCTGGAAAAGGAGAGCAGAACTCATTAGGGGCAGCAGTTTGTGATGGACAAGTTCCTCCATCTGCAGGAGAAGAGGAAGGACAAGTGTTTTCTGAGCACGGTATGGTGCCCACCACCGAGGGAGGCAACCTCTAGAACTGCTGCTCTTAACGGCATCACAGAGTGAGGCACTGTTGGAATTGCTGCATTTTAAAAGAAGAGAGCTTTTTACCCAGCTCTCTAAAGGCTAAAGGAATCCCAGGACACGACAGGAATCACACGATCAATTAGGTTGGAAAAGACCTCTGAGATCATCGAGTCCAAGCTGTGGCCGATCCCCACCTCGTCACCCAGCCCAGAGCACTGAGTGCCACGTCCAGTCTTTCCTAGAACACCTCTGGGGACGGTGACTCCCACACTCCCCTGGGCAGCCCGTTCCAATGTCTAATCACCCTTTCTGCGAAGAATTGCTTCCTAATCTCCAAACTAAACTTTCTCTGGTGCAGCTTAAGACTGTGTCCCCTCGTCCTATCGTTTGTTACACGGGAGCAGCGCCCGGCCCCCACCTGGCTACACCCTCCTTCCAGGGAGTTGCAGAGAGCGATAAGATCCCCCCTGACCCTCCCTTTCCCCAGGCTAAAAACCCCCCAGCACCGAGAAAAACAATACCGAGGGGCGGGCGAGCGCAGGAAGTGGCAAGACCCTGCTGGAATCAAGATCCCGTCCCCGGGCCTGTTTCCCAGGCACCGCAAAAACAACAGTCGGTGGGAAACCCACCCGCGAGCGGCCAAACCCCCCCGGGCCGGGCCGTTACCGGGCCCGCTCCCGCTCCCGGCCCCGCCGCCGCCGCCGCGGGCCCTCCCCG